>NC_053389.1:661158234-661458234 GCF_905171765.1 Bufo bufo
TTCACATGACCCTCCATCTGCAGCCATCTTATGGACCGGACTTCTATGCAGACAGCACAGAAGATTTGCCCAAAAAGATGACATGCCTAATGAAACATAGCAAATGGCACCAATTACGGTATTAACAAAGGCTATATTAGTAAGTGCCATATAGTCAAATGGCATACACATTTGTCACAAGTAACCAGAATGTATCCACCCCCTTTAAAGTTGACAATATATTACCCCTTGTAATAAATGCCTGAACTGCTGCAGAGCCTCTTTTTGAAGAACACTACATAAATTACTGTCCACCATTGATTGCAATATATGAAACACCCTCATGCTTTCCGAATTCATAGTCGGCAGAGGTTGGGATGTATATTCTCCATTGTTCTAACCTACCACTGTTTTGCATTTCTGCATTATAACATATTCAAAGAGATTTGTGTGGCCTGGAAAGTTATATTTAAAAATACAAATATAGTGGCTTACTTTAATTTTATGCATGCTAGTGTCATTCCTGAGGGACACTGGAGTGAGGGGAGCAGTCAGGGCACTTGCACTGGGTATAGTAAGGTAGTGAGGAAGAGGGAGGTTAAGAAATGTGCTTCTCTGGAAGTCCTGTCTCCATCTACTGCATAAAATAACGTCATAGTGTGTGTGTGTGTGTGTGTGTGTGTGTGTACAATGTATTTTATGTCATCTCTCAGTGTCCAGTAAAACATTTATATTCAACATATATTGAATAAATAAGAGAATCCTTTGTTTAAAGATATAATAAAGCGAGATGAGAAAGGAGATATGACTCCATAGCACTCACTGATAGAACACCGATGGCGTGAGATTATGTTCACACTGCAAAAATCCGCTGCCAATTGCATTGTAGACATCATCCATTTTTATCGCCGCCGTATTAAAATCTGCTTCAGAAGTGGCATGTTACCTCTTTGAAGCAGATTTTACCTGTATTCCCCATTAAAGTTAATCGGGAAGGGCTAGAATAGCTAACGTTTCTGTGAACATTTTTGACACCATTTCTACTACCAAAACTGTGCAAAAATTGTCACTTGCCCTATGTTTAATCTGACTCCTCTCATCTCAGCAGTTTGCACCCTTCAGGTCCTATTACCGATCATTACCTTTGTTCCTACGGTCGTATGACTATACAGCATTTATGATATAGAAGCTATCTAATATAGGAGAGCATTAGAATGGATGCACTATATATATTTTTTAAATCAAAAATAATTGTTATTGATTTTAAATAAACTATCAATAAAATACACATTTGTACATAATGATCAAAATCCTGTCAGTCATTTACATGGACAGAAATCTGATGCGTTGACATTACAGAGTAATACAGAGTTTGTCAAATAACAAATTAAACTTTCACCTAACTCCCCCCCTCCCCCAGAGTTTGACTTGCAGAGAGATGATTACACCACCTTATCCCTACTGTATTTTATTAAATGTTTCACAAAGGATGTCATATCCACCTAAGATAACAATAAGTTGAACACTAGATCTTCATTAAAATGTAGCTTAAACTAAGATAGGCGTCCCATTAAGGACAATTGTCCTATCAAACAATCCCTAGTCAGTGCCAACGAAGCTAAGCTTCCAGATTCAATCCAGCCCTGCCATATTGACCAAAATTTATTTTGACGTATACCCCTCTTTCAAGACGTAGAATCGTATTCATCCTATTTATGTATTCCTGTTTGCTAGGACGCCTATTTCTTATCCAATGCTTAGTGATTAAGACCCTTGCCTGGAACAACATTCTGTGAATACATAAGGATAGTTTATCATTTAATCCTATGGAGTCAAGTATACCCAGCACACAGATTCTGGGATCATTGGGCAAACGTATCTGAGTTGTTACGGCTATGATTTCTCGTATCTCTTCCCAGTATTTACCCAACTCTCGGCAGTTCCATACCATATAAAGCAGAGTCACTTCCGTTGCACCACATCTAGGGCATGTGGAGTCCGTTGGCACACCTATTTTGAATATAAATTTAGGGATTCTATACACTCTGTGTAGCAGGTACAGCTGGGATAGTCTCTGAGATTCATTCAATGTAAGACTAGGAGCTAAAGCCAGAATGTCATTCCGTTGGTCTGGAGATATTGTTCCAACATCCTCCTCCCATTTCCCTTTTACCATCAGGGAGGTTGAGGGGGTACTAGCGTCAAGAATATATTTATAAAGTTGGGATATCAGGCCTTTGGTAACCCTAGCTTCCAGTAATTGTTTCACCACAGGAGGAGAGGCGGCAATTACTATGTTTCTTGGAAATTGGGTTTGGTAAGCATGTCTTAATAAATTGGAATAATGCCGTTTTGGGTAGGCCAAACTCTTTCTGGAGTTAAGTAAAAGATTTAAATATTCCATGCGATTGAATTTGGTCCAAAAAGAGTATGCCCCTCTCTTCCCACGGGGAAAAGCCTTCCAGCCTGAATATCTCTGGCAGTTGGGGGTTTCGCCATATTGGCGTAATGTCATTGAATTCTGTCAGATTTGTAAATTTTTTTAATTTTGTCAAAACCTTGGCCAAAAGGGAAAATGTAGGAAGTTGTTTTACCCAGGGGATGATGTTTGCTTATTTCTAATGAGGCAATAGGCGCTTTTTGTTTCATAGTGTGGGCAACAATATCAGCTGAGGGGTCTAGATTAATTGTATCAATCCATCCCCTGACGTGTTGTAGTTGTGCGGCTATATAATAGGACCATGGGTTCGGGAGAGATAACCCTCCCTCTTCCTTACTTTTTTGGAGTGTTTCTATGCGGATTCTCGGCTGTTTATCTTTCCATATCAGTGATCTAAAAATCCCTTGAATCTTATAGAAAATCCTTTGTGGGATCCATACCGGTGAATTGTGTAATATATTTTAAAGCTGTGGCATGAATATAATTTTAATTAAGTTACAACGGCCAATCACCGTAAGGGGTAATTTGCACCAAGTATTAGTTTTGACTAAAAATTTTGCAATTAATGGCTCCAGGTTCAGTTTTATGTATTCAGTTGGTATTGGTGTTATCATCACTCCTAAGTATTTGAATTGAGCGGTTAGCTGCAAGGGAATACGAGTGAGGTCCAATTGTGGTGGGTTGGGATCTAATGGAAGAATCGTGGATTTGTCCCAGTTTATTTTTGGTCCAGAATATTGCCCAAAATCTGTAATTTGGTGCATTATAGGGTCTATAGACTTCTGTAGATCTCCCACGCATAATAATAAATCGTCTGCGTATAACAAGACTCTTTCATCCTGGGGCCCTATTGGAAATCCCTTCCAGTCTGGGGAGGTACGTAAAAGACAAGCTAGAGGCTCAATTGCTATTGCAAATAATAGGGGAGATAATGGGCAACCCTGCCTTGTGCGCCTATGCAATGGAAATTGATTAGAAAGAATCCCGTTTGCCCTAATCCTTGCTAGCGGGGAGTTATACAGTAACTTGACCCAAGAAACAAATCTCAGGCCAAAGCCCATGACATCCAAAACTTCCCATAGGTATTCCAATTCTACGCTGTCAAAATGGATGCACTATAACTGACTGGTGGCTCATACAACACAACTACATTTATCACAATGTCAAATATCCTCGTTCTTTACAAATATATTTGTAAGTCTTTATTACTCCTTCTGGGAGTGAAAGAAATTACTTCTTAGAAATCTAATCCGGATTTACTTTGCGTGGGACAGAACTATATATTAATACTATGTAATTATGTACACTGATAAGTATTGAACATGGGGGTGTAGAAAAGGATGAAGCCATATAAAAATTCAATCAAAACCATAGCTAAATCTTTCACTCACTAAGGTGCCTTTGTGGAGATCAGGCCTGGACAACAATAGTTTAATATATTAACCACTTGAATGGGAAAGTAGATTCTTAATACAAACTCAGCTTAATTATCTTTAAATAGGTTTTCTTCCCCGGCATCAGTCTTTTTTCATGTGCAAAATTACATTCTTTTAGTAATGATTAGCAAAGTCACCTTTATGCTGCAGAACTGACATCAGCTCTGATATTTCAAGTGAGAACTAAATCACAATCTATTTGTGAAAAAGTTTGGTGTTAAAGGTATATGCATACAATGATTGTAAATGGTCATATAGGATGTGAGGTTAAAACTTAAGTTGTCCAAAACTCAATCTGTGCTTGTATATTGGTGAATAGAAGCAATTTCCAACTTCTTTACAATGGGGAAATCACATCAAATTTTTCCCCTCCTGGGGAACCCCAAAAACTATACTATACTATAAAAGTGATTGTCGCTGTCTTCCAGGTAACCCTGCACCTGTAGGATCCACAGAAATGCTATATTAACAGGACTGATCCGATGACAATCTGCGGAAATCAGCTCACTGCCATGAAAACTACTATCACCTCCAATGGAAAGAACTGCTACTGCACAAAATACGTTTTTACAATGGGAGTCAGTGGCAGACATGTGCAGCTATATAAGCATACGGTCGCACACAGGCTTGGGATTAAAATTTTTAACAACAGGTTCCCTACTTAATGGCGGATACAAGGCATCACAACACATGTTTACATATACATAGACCATATATATGCAACACACATAAGTACACCAAATACATGGTACACATACATAAATACAGCATATGTACACTACACACACATACCACCCAGCTTTTAAAAAGTCTAAGGAGCTAAAATATGGAATGGAAACGCTCATCTCCAGCTGCCACCGCTGGATTCAGGCAGTAACATGGTTCTCCAATCCAGCTGTAATTTTAACAACCAGATCTGGATGGAACTGGCGAAATCCCATGGCTGGTCGCACACATCTGGGGCTATACGATCAGTAGCAATCTAAAAATATGTGCTCTGACTCTACAACCTTAAACATGATGTGAAAATAGCCTTAAAGGGAACCTGTCGCGTTGAACAGGAGAAGCTGGGCAGATTTATATACACTGAACAAAAATATAAACGCAACACTTTTGGTTTTGCTCCCATTTTGCATGAGCTGAACTTAAAGATCTGAAACATTTTCTACATACACAAAAGACCCATTACTCTCAAATATTGTTCACAAATCTGTCTAAATCTGTGTTAGTGAGCACTTCTCCTTTGCCGAGATAATCCCTCCCACCTCACAGGTGTGGCATATCAAGGTGCTGATTAGACAGCATGAATATTGCACAGGTGTGCCTTAGACTGTCCACAATAAAAGACCACTCTGAAATGTGCATAGTTTGGCCTTACTGAGGGGTGGTCATAAAACCAGTCAGTATCTGCCGTGGGCACCATTTGCCTCACGCAGTGCAACACATCTCGTCGCATAGAGTTAATCAGGTTGTTGATTGTGGCCTGTGGAATGTTGGTCCACTCCTCTTCAATGTGCGAAGTTGAGGAGTATTGGCAGGAACTGGAACACGCTGCCGTATACGCCGATCCAGAGCATCCCAAACATGCTCAATGGTTGACATGTCTGGTGAGTATGCTGGCCATGCAAGAACTGGGATGTTTTCCGCTTCCAGGAATTGTGTACAGATCCTTGCAATATGGGGCCGTGCATTATCATGCTGCAACATGAGGTGATGGTTGTGGATAAATGGCACAACAATGGGCCTCAGGATCTCGTCACGGTATCTCTGTGCATTCAAAATGCCATCAATAAAAATCAGCTGTGTTCGTTGTTCATAACATACGCCTGCCCATACCATAACCCCACCGCCACCAAGGGCCACTCGATCCACAACGTTGATGTCAGCAAACCGCTCACCCACATGACGACACACACGCTGTCTGCCATCTGCCCTGAACAGTGAAAACCGGGACTTATCCGTGAACAGAACGCCTCTCAAATGGTGCCCACGCCAGATACTGACTGGTTTTATGACCACCCCTCAGTAAGGCCAAACTATGCACATTTTAGAGTGGTCTTTTATTATGGGCAGTCTAAGGCACACCTGTGCAATATTCATGCTGTCTAATCAGCACCTTCATATGCCACACCTGTGATGTGGGATGGATTATCTTGGCAAAGGAGAAGTGCTCACTAACACAGATTTAGACAGATTTGTGAACAATATTTGAAAGTAATGGGTCTTTTGTGTATGTAGAAAATGTTTCAGATCTTTGAGTTCAGCTCATGCAAAATGGGAGCAAAACCGAAAGTGTTGCGTTTATATTTTTGTATATACTGTATATAATGTCAAAAATGTGGACGGCACAGCTGTAAGGATGATTACGGTGTGCCAGCAGCTGCGGAAGTGATCCAACATCCAATAAAGTAAATAAAGAAATTCCACGACACTCCCAAAATGTCAAGCAAAGGTAGTGTTCTTTAATCACCAAAGCGACATTTCTGTCCTCTTACTGGGACTTTTCTCAAGCAGTGATATCATAAAATACATATTTTTATGGAAAATCAGTTGGTAAGTTGTTGTTAACTTGTGACTTGTGATTTATTAACTTAAACCTCTTCTTGGGAGTCCAGTAGGTGGTCCTAATCAGTGATTGACAGTCTTCCGTGTATACAGACATAGCTGTCAATCACTGGGCTGTCAAGTACAGGAAGAGCAGAGGCTAAATTAATACATTTAGAGTTATACTGACTCTTTTACCACAAAAGTATATATGTATCAATCTCTTCAGGTTCTCTGGCATATCAGACACCATGATCAATGTGAAAGGTTCCCTTTGTTGCCTTATTCTATAGATGTATTTTGGCAAAAAACACCAATACTAGCAGAAACAACTGACCACATCATTTGTACTGATGCCTTCTGAGTTTCCCCTGATGGTAGACGTCTAGGTGGAGGGAAGGGTCAGACATGTTAGATTTCATGCCGGGTCCTTTTGCTCTACAGAGGTGCCCGGCAGTGATTGACTCCTCTCTCCCTATTGAGCATGCACAATTGGCCTCATACAGCGGATGTGATTACTGCATGTAAGTGAAGCTCTCCCCTCCGCTCAAGATCTGGCAATTATCGGAAATGAATGGTTTGTTTCTGATGATTGCCTGGTCAGTTAGCCCATGTAAAATGGCCTTTACAATGCACTGCTGAAAAAGTGTCTATTACAGTAATTACTAGACAATTTCATCAATTTCCTGATTCTTGCAGGTACCGTAATTATTAAGTAAATGCTTTGTATACTGCACATACATTAAAAGAAAGCAAAATGTGTCTATCAAGTACACAGGTTTTAACTTACAAGCACAGGAGCCATATCCGCCTCGAGAACAGTTAAAGCAAGAGATCTATAAAGGACGTGAATAAAACCAATATGCAATTGTGTTATAAAAGAGTGTCAGATCCTCTCACAATGCAAAGAAAGGAATTAACAGGCGTTTCACAAAGCAAATCAAATCTTTTCATCCCACCTAAGCACTAAAATGCAAAAAACAATGAAAGATGTTTGACTCAGCACTTTCATCTGACTGCCAAATGTGGCGGTCAATAAAGGCAATTTCATTTTGAGCAAGAATGCCACAAAACACATTTGTATTTCAGCAAAACATGACTGCTCAGCACCTTACACAGAGCTTATTATTATTTCATTTTACAAAGTCACTACTACTAACCGTTCTTTTTCATCACCATGCAAGCGGGCTCACATAACAGTCTAAAGAGAACATTTCAAGAAATCTCTGTGTCCCAGCATCTCAGCTGTGCCCTCATGCATATTCCTCACAGTCCTGTGGCTGACTGTAAGATAACTGGCTGGAGCAGCAGCCTCCCCATTAGCTGTGTCAGTAGTATAACAAAAGATTGTTAAGTCCCGCCTCCTCAGGCAACCACTAGCCAAAGATGGAAGAGATGAGCAAGAGATTGACCCATATATTCTCTGCAGGATTTCTACAAGATTGATTTCTTCAGGAATATGTAGAAAATGCTGCAGACTAACAAACAGTAAGGGTAACTATATTTCTTGTCTATAATTCGTTTCTAGTTTTAGTGTTCTTTTAAGCTGCCCGGAGTGGTGGCAGAACTTTATCATGTAAATGTTATTTTCAGGCGATTTGGAGCTCTGCAACAGAAAATAGAGCTCTGATTGCTGTAGGAAGAAAATAAGTACAGAATTTTGGAACTATTTAGATCCAAAAAACCAAAGTGGTGTTCAAGGGGTTAAATATCACCTACAGACAAGAGATGAATATCAGATCACTGGGGGTCCAGTCATAGGGACTCCCAATTATCCTGAGAACAAAGTGTACCCAAGTCCCCTCTGTGAATGGAAAAGTAGTGTGCATACTGGTCCATTTCTATTGGACTGATGTAGCTAGCACTCCAATAGTCCCATAAATTTTAATGGAGTGGTGGACCTGCATGTACACTGCCTCTCCATTCAGAGAGGGACTTAGGGATCCTCTATTCTCGCAATCATTATGGGTTTCAGATTTCCAAACGTTGGAGCCCCAACTATCTCACAGTTATATCCTATGCTGTGGACAGGGGCGTACATAGAAATCATGGGGCCCCATAGCAAAACTCAGAATTAGCCCCCCCCCCTAAAAAAAAAAGGTACAATTATTGCACTAACTTACGGACTCATGTACACAAATGTATTTTTGTCCGCATCCAATCCACATTGTTTGCTGGTCGGATGCTGAATGCAGACAGATAGTGTCCATGTTTTGCAGACTGCAAAAAATGCTATGGCCATGTGCATGAGCCCTTATAAAAACAATATGGGTACATATTATGTGCGTTGTGTTTATGTTCACATGAAGCATCTAACGGGTTAAAGGGGTTGTCCGGGTTCAGAACTGAACCCAGACATACCTCCATTTTTTTTACCCAGGCAGCCTCCCTGACAAGAGCATCGGAGCAGTTCATGCTCCGATGCGCTCCTTTGCCTTGCGCTAATCCGTGCAGGGCAAAGGCATTTTTTGGAGATCTGGTGACGAGCCCGAACCAGGCTCTCCATGGGGCTGCCAGGAAGCCTGGTGACGTCACCGGAACTGATGGGCGGGCTTTAGCGCTGCCCTAGCCTATAAAATTGCTAGGGCAGCACTAAAGCCCGCCCATCAGAGCCAGTGACGTCACCGAACACACTGCCGGGCGGAAGCCTCTGCCGGGCAGAAGCTCTGAACCCGGACAACCCCTTTAAGATGGCAGAACTGGTGCTAACTCCAGTCCTGCTAGATTCAGCAATGTATAGCCGACACCAACAGCTGATGACACTTGCTCAACTGTGTACATACTGTAAGCATCCACAGGGGTGAGAGGCAGGGCAGAGGGGGGGATATGTAAGCATCCAAGGGGTGAGGTTATTGATGGCAAGTATGTGTCACTGAGGCTGCTGCTCTCAGTGATGTAAATCCCGGATGTAAATGGCAATCAGTGATGTTAGATTGCTGAGTTCGTGGTAGCTGGAATTTGGGTCTGGGATTTAGGAGTGACTGAAGAGTTTGGGTGGGAAGGTCACTCCCATACTCCATCTCCTGTGTTACCACCTCACCCAGCTGGAAGCTAATTTAAAAGACACAATGTCAGTATGTGTGGGGTGGTGGTCTGCAGAGGACTTAGGAGCCTTCCTCTCCACAGTGTTCCTGAGAAGGTAAAAGACAAGACTCTGCACAAAGGTGACTCCTGTATTTTGCCTGTTTAAGAATAAACTGTTATGACACATGAGGGCTGAAGATAAGTGCTTTATGTGACTGAACTTTGAAGGGCTGAAGCCAAGCCATCCTGTTGGAGCAATTTTTGTTGTGTTTTTTTTCCAATAAAACCCTTATGTTGCATCCAATCCTGCCGACTTCCTACCATTTGTACAGCTAACCTCCACAATACACACCAACGACCCAGTGTAAACGGACTGTGTCCCCCTCCCTTCCACATGTGCGGACTGTCTGCTGTGTCTGTGGGATGCTGGAGAAACCTTTCTGGTCGGGCTCTGCAGGTCACCGTGGTAAGGAGGTCAGAGCAGTAAAGCGCTGCTAACCCTGCCGGGGGCGCTCTCTCTCACAGGGCTCTGTTGCTGCTAAAACTGTAATGATGACAGGTACATCATGCAAGAGAAGCAGCAGCAGGGCCGGTTTTAGACAAAATGTCAGCCTGGACAAAATCAAAAGAGGTGGCCCACATCTTGTAATAATGTGCTAAAAACACAGTCCGACACCCCCGCTGATCAGCTCTTTGAGGAGACGGCGCGTGCTGTTCACTGCTGCTGTCCCATTTTAATATTGATGACCTGCTGTCCCAATTTATTATTGATGACCTATCCTAAGGATAGGTCATCAATATGAAAAAACCTGGAGAACCTCTTGAAGCTACCCCCAATACTGTGCCAGTTCTGCTCCCTCCCCATGTCCACAAACACTATACTATACTATACACCCAGACTGCCCTCATTAGTAATGGTGCCCCCAATAGTGATAATACTCCCCATTAGTAGAAATGCTGTCCATAATGCGTCAAATAATAATAACGCCCCTATAGTACCCTAGTAGTAATATAACCATAATGCTCCCAGTGGCTCTAATGTCCGCCTGTAGTGCCTCCCACTAGTTCCAATATATAATGCTTCCCCCATGTGCCAATATATGTATAATGTTCCACCGTAGTTCCAGTATGTATATAATGCTCCTCCATTCCTCCCCAGTAGTGCCAGGCATATATAATGATCTCCTGGTGCCTCCAGCAGTGCAGACATTTAGTATGTATAAAAAAATTCATAAATAAACTGCTTTTAGTTTTTCAGTGCTTCCTCGCTACCCTCCTATTTTAGTGATTTAAATGCTTTCTTTTTGTCATTTATTGCTTTCTTTACAGTTCTATTTATCCACATAGTTTCTTATCCCTTAACCTTTTATTCCCATAAGGTATGTACCTCTCACAATTAGATTTTAGGATGCTTTTAAAAATATCCTATTTTCTGGCTGTATTTTTATTTTTGGGGACGTTGTCCCAGTTAGTTAGGCCTAAATTTAGCTTTTTTGGAAGTTTTGTATTTTTGTTCCTCCCTGAAGATACACTCTTTTGAATGATAATTGGAAGGCTATTACTTTATGGTCACTATTTCCCAGGTGTCCCCCGACCTGCACATCTGTTGTTCTGTCAGGTCTAATGGTTAATACTAAGTCTAGTATAGCCATCCCTCTAGTCGGATCCTGAACCAGTTGGGAAAGGAAATTGTCTTTGGTTATTGCCAAGAACCTGTTTCCTTTATCAGATATACAAGTTTCAGTTTCCTAGTCTATATCCGGGTAGTTGAAGTCCCCCATAATAACCACCTCATTATGATTTGCCGCCTCGTCTATCTCGTTTAGTAGCAGATATTCTGTGGACTTTGGTATATTAGGTGGTTTATAATAAACTCCTATTAGTAATTTATTATTGTTTTTTTCTCCATTTATTTCTACCCACAGTGACTCCACAACAGGGGCGTCGTTAGGTCAAAACATTCAGGGCTTGAGCCCCGGATGTTTTGACCAGTGCCTGAATGTTATGCTGGCAGCAGTGGTGTAACTACCAGGGAAGCGACTGCTTTGGGGCCCGGGCTGACAAGTGTCTTGATTATCTAATGCAGTTTTTCGTGCCAGCGCAGTCATTTCCACACAATCTCCTGTACAGCCCGGAGCCTGACTCCGCTCACTCCTGTGACTGATCATGTGTTCCTGACATCATGAAAGGTCCTTTTGCCCACTAGGAACTATCATCTCCTGAGGTAGGACATGTGAATGGAGCATTTCTAGGTGCATGTTTTGGCTGTATTCTGCCCCCTGCCCTGTCCTGTACCCCCTATACCACACTGTGTGTGCCTCCTGCCCTGTACTGTACCCCCCATGCTGCACTGGGTATACCCCCTGC
Organism: Bufo bufo; assembly: GCF_905171765.1. NCBI lineage: Eukaryota > Metazoa > Chordata > Amphibia > Anura > Bufonidae > Bufo > Bufo bufo. The sequence goes on from NC_053389.1 coordinate 661,170,025, forward strand.
CCTGTACTGTACCCCCTATGCTGTATTTTGCCCCCTGCCCTGTACTGTGCCCCCCATGCTGTATTCTGCCCCCTGCCCTATGCTGCACTGTGTGTGTGGCTCCTGACCTGTACTGTGCCTCTTATGCTGCACTGTGTGTGCCTCCTGCCCTGTATAGTACCCCCTATAATGCACTGTGTCCCCTATGCTGCACTGTGTGTGCCCCCTGCCCTGTATTGTGCCCGCTATGCTGTACTGTCCCCCCTGCCCTTTAGTGTGCCCCCTATGCTGCACTGTGAAATTACAACTCCCAGCATGCATTATTGCTCTGCTCTTCTCATAACTCCCATAGAAATTAATGGAACATGCTGGGAATTGTGGTTTCACAACAGCTGGAGTGCCGAAGGTTTCTGACCCCTGGTAATGTATACATAAAATGTATATGTTAACAGGTGACTCAGACTGACACCATCAAAAAAAATGATCCGTTAATGTATAAGTTTTTTTTTAACAGACTTTGCAGGATACAAAAGTGTAGTGTGCTGCGCTTTTGTATCCCATTTTCCAACGTAAACATCAAACGGACAGCAAAAATGTGATGTAAAATCTCCCTTACATATGCACATATAGGATGCCAGGATAGTCATGGAAAATTTTGCTGTGGGGCCCAGTCAGTTCTAGCTACGCCCCTGACTGGCAGGGCCGGCCGCTCTGACTCTCCTGCGCTGCTCAGCCCCGCCATCCTAATCTGTATCCTGCAGTAACTGAACTTTAAAACAGCGCTCATGATCTCATTACTATCTTACACACTCATCTCCGGAAACATGCAGTGCGGGCGGCGCTCACTCACGGACGTCTTGCACCGGCTCCTCCCACTAGGCGGCGCAGGCTCGTGACGTCAGTGAGTGAGCACCGCCCGCACTGTCTGTTACTGGAGCTGAGTGTGTAAGTCAAGATAGTAATGAGATGAGAACTGATTTAAAGTTCAGTTACTGCAGGATACAGATTACTGAGGGGATGATCTGTGGGGTTGCCCAGACGGCTAGGCCCTTCACAGTAGTTATTAACCCCTTTCAGCAGTCCTCCATTCACTGAAGGGGGGACTGCTCAAAGGGGTTAATAACTACTGTGAAGGGAGGACTGATGAAAAGGGTTAATAACTACTGTGAAGGGGGGACTGCTGAAAGGAGTTAATAACTACTGTGAAGGCCCATGGGGGTGTGGCTTCATGGGGTGGGGGCATGGCTTCACAGGGGCATGATACAATGGGCTTGTGCCCCGGATGTTTTCAGACCCTAGCAACGCCCCTGCTCCACATGTTCATGTCCCTCACTTATATCTTCTCGGAATGTGGGCTTTAGACAGGACTTTACATAAAGGCAAACCCCTTCCCCTCTCCGGTTTTGACGATCCTTTCTAAACAGACTGTAACCCTGTACATTAACCGCCCAGTCATAGCTATCATCCAGCCTCAGTCTCAGTTATTCCCACTATGTCATAGTCCTCCTCACACATTACTAATTCCAGTTCCCCAGTTTTATTAGTCAGGCTTCTGGCATTAGTATACCAGTTAAATTGAATGCATCGTATTGCTGCTTTAATATACAAGTTGGTTGTATAATACTGCGTTAATATACCAGTTAAATTCAATGCATTATACTGCTGCATTAATATACCAGTTAGTTGCAATATAGTGCTGTGTTAATACACCAGTTAAATTCAACACATTATACTGCTGCATTAATATACCAGTTAGTTGCATTATACTGCTATATTAATATACCAGTTTAATTCAAACCATTGGAATACCTTTGTAAATTGTCAATACCAGTGTGCAGTATGTTCTTAGAATTGGAGAAATGTTTATAGTTAAATGGTGGTAGTAGTAGGTATGGCAATTGCTGCCACGGTGGTGGTGGTAGGACAATGATAATAATGGTGACAGTGGCATTTGGATCCCATAATGACATATCACAGTCTAATAAAAGTGGAGGGGAGTGTGAGGACTATAATGAGGATTGTGTGGTGGATCTCCAAAAGTAGTACCAGGGCAAGATATGCATTTGTTGTGGTCAGCTCATAAACTAGTGACATCGCTAATACTGTACACGCAGGCTCAAAACAAAGCAGACCTGGGCCAAGCTAAGCTTCCACTAGTTCTGTGTGAGTATCTACTGTATGGCAGTTTTTCTCCACAAAATCGTCACACAAAAACAATGCCTTGTGCAAGACATGCAGGATAAAAATAAGTAGTAGGCATTCAAACATACTATTAGAGCGCATCACTGCATCCAGTGGGAAAACAGAATTGACCATAATTCATAACAAGTCTGTCCTCCTTCTTACAGTCTTCTTTGTGGCAATTAGGCCACATCTTCAAGCAGTACAATGTCCTTGTAATCATCAGCTACTTCTTCTCCTGCTCAGACTCCTCCTCCTCCTTGTTCTCAGATTCATTATGAGACATCAATAATGGAATGTGTGGCCATGAGAAAACTATTTGCGACCTTGAGCTTGTGTGTGTGCCATCCGAACATTCACCTGGTCAAGTTGCTAGAGGTGCAGTTGCTACCGTACCACTAAGTTGTGGTAATTGTCTTGCAGATCCAAGCCTTCATCCAAATGTAATTTGGGACATAAAGGTGGGCCTATCTACTCTGAAGGGGGAAAAAAGGTAGGCATAACTACTGTGAAGGCGCACAAAAGTGGGCATAACTACTGTGAAGGGGCATAAAGGTAGGCAAAACTACTATGAAGAAGCAAAAAGGTCGGCATAATTGTGGTGTCCTGGAGCAAGGAGTACTTTGATATTTGAACATTTTTGGACATTTGCCTATTTCCCCTATGCAAAGTTAAAACTTCCTACTTTATTTAATCTAAAACGGTTAACTTACACTGTTGAATACTGTGTAACTACATTTTATATATATGTTGTGATATATATCCGGTTCATTATCACTGTATTTACATGGCTCTGTGGAAAGGGTTAATGAATACTAAGAGACTGTTAGGGGTTTGATTGAGAAGCTGGTAATTTTCCACAGCTGCCATAAGGTTTAAACAAGACCATGTTTTAGAGGGAAAAACCCAGACTTTTTTACCACCATGTTTTGGAGGGAAAATCCCAGACTTGTTTACCACCATGTTTTGGAGGGAAAACCCAGGCTTGTTTACCACCAAAAAGCAGACAGCCTGGCCTTTTAAATGTCTGGTTTTATATATGTTGTTATGTCTGGAAACTTGTTTTTGTCTGGAAAACCTGCTGTGTCATTGCCATTGAGTATCATTGAAGCTCTTATGTAAGTCTATACCAGATGGAAGTTGAAACAATCTATCTGTTGTGCTGAGTTTCTCCACTCCACCCCTCCCACTAGAAGGTTCTAGTCTAGCAAAAACTGTATATAAGGAGAGCACTCAGAGCCCCTGGTGTGCTGCAGTTAGGGAACAGTGCTTGGAAGAGGAGACTCTGCCAGACTACTGAGTGATCAGAAGAAGACGCTGAGACAGGGATGCACTGCCACAGATCCTGGATCACCAGCCTTGGACCAGGGTACCAGCCTTCTGAAGAGTAAGAGGAAGAGAAACAGCTAGCTCAGGCCTTTCCTCAGCATCAAACCCTTCTTCTGCCAGGGAGGAGACTGGAGAAGCCAGCCCAATGCCTCACCTGTATTGTTTAGTACCTGAATTCCTCCAGTAAAAAAGCACCCTGGTTTACTGCAGACCCTGACTCTCTGGACCTATTTCCCATTGGGGTGCACCACGCCTTACCATCCCTTCCGGAGAGCAGCAACACGCGGTGATACCTCAACGGTGTCCGAGGGACCCAGCATAGCATTGGACCCACCCCAAACCCGACCACTGCAATAACTATTGTGAAGGGACAAAAAGGTGGGCATAACTACTCTGAAGGGGCACAAAGATAGGCATAACTACTGTGAAGGTGCACAAAGGTAGGCCTATCTACTGTGAAGAAGAATAAAGGTGGGCATAACTACTGTGAATAAGCAAAAAGGTGAGTATAACTACTGTGAAGGGACAAAAAGGTGGGCATAACTACTGTAAAGGGGCATAAAGGTGGGCATAACTACTGTGAAGAAGCAAAAATGTAGGCATAACTACTGTGAAATGGCAAAAATATGGGCATAACTACTGTGCATGGGCAAAAATGTGAGCATAACTGCTGTGAAGGGACAAAAAGGTGGGCATAACTACTGTGAAGGGGTACAAAGGTGGACATAACTACTGTGAAGGGGCCACAAGGAGGTGCAATGCTGAATCCTTGTCCTGGGTGCTGAAAAGCCTAGCTACACCTCTGTGCTAAAGGTCAGGCAAACACCACAGAGTCAATATGATAAACAGGCAGAGGTCAGGGCAGGCAAAACAAGTACATCATGGTAAACAGGCAGAGGTCAGGCATAGAAGATCAGACAACACCAAACACCTTTGCAGATACTAGCAAGCCAGGAACCTTTTTTCTCAGACACCCTCCCACAGAGGAAAGTGCCTTAAATACCCAGGTAAGAGCAGCCTTAGGCGTGTTACTGATTAGAATAAGTGCGCTGGCCTTATGGGCAGAGAGGAAAGCAGGCAGGAAGTAAGAATCCACAGCCCAGTGGGTGTGCTTACTGTGAAGAAGCATAGAGATACTGGCTTTCACAAACCACCTGAGAAGCAGAGCAGTTGGATAGATGAGCATTCCAACAGCCCTTCCTGCAGGGAGCACGGCACAGACTACTGGTGCTACAGGAAGAAAGGTGCAAGAAATAAAGTAATCAGGAGAAAGGAAAAATATGGAAAAAGAGAGGACACAGTTATTGTAAGTGCCAGATAACCACTTTCTGTGAATCCTTAGGTGAATCCTATATATGAATTGGGGAGTCATTAACTGGTGCTATTGCCTGGTATCACCATGCAGAAACATACTTGGAGAAGTATTAGCAGCAGTATTAAATATGAGCTTCTCCATTGTCATAATCCTAGCAAGAGTGTCTCTCATTATTGGTGACATTATGTGCAGTTATGTAGAAGGTTGCTCATATATGTGAGTAGACCCTATGGACACTATAGATACTCTATTTTCCCCACAGTGGTAAAATAATTAGCCACACCAAGCTTCCAGCGGCTATACGAGCGGATCACTGGCGTGGCTTCATTCTCCAATTTGAACTCTATAATTTTGCCGGTTCAATAGTTCTGAAACTATGTTTAAACTGGGAGGATCAGGGTGAACAGCTTCCTCACAGATAGGAAACTGCTGCAGTACAGCTGCAGAATTGTGTGAGGACCCAAATACATGAATCTAAAGGGGTTGTCCCCTTAAGACAATGCATCACCTATCGATAGGACAGGGAATAAGTGTCTGACCACTGGGGAACCCACCGTGCTCCCTGTTTGAATGGAACAGCAGATAAACGTGCATGTCCACTGCTCCATGTAACTCTGTGGGACTGCTGGAGATAGCTTAGCGCTTGTACTTGGCTATCTCCAGCAGCCCCATATAGATGAAAGGAGTGGCAGCGTACATGTGTGACGGCTCTCCATTTAAAACAGAGAAAATTGGCCCCCCCATTTTTGTGATCAGTGGGAGCCACGTTAGGTGGACCCCTCCTGATTAAACCTTTTTTCACCAATAAGTTGTCTTCACGGGACAACCACTTTAAATGTTAAAATGAATATTGTGTTTTTTCCTTTTCCCATCAGTAAGCAATCATGCATTTGACACTACAAGCTATGGCGTCCTTTTGAAATAGCTCCTTAGAGAACCTGGATTTACATTCGCATTGTACAAAACTGTGCTGTCTCTTTGAGATCCTAAAATACAGTATTATTCTTTACATGAGATTTGTGAAGTGATGTGCTGAAATAGGCAGCAATTACATGGATCGCAGTTAAACTGGCTCTATGAATCTGTAGGTGCCATCCACAATTTCCATGTAACAAAACATATGATTAGCAAAAAATATCTCAATGTTCAAGCTTCTATAAATTCTGCTCAAACCACCTTAGCAAATTACACGTAATTACACAAAAATACATTTCACGAGTATGTGAAGCATTTTATATAGACTCGCTCCAGCAATCCAATAAGACCATGAAATGAAGAATCTGCCATCCAGGGCCATACAGTTTATACATTGCTTGTTGTAAATTATATGCGTTAGAGAGGAACAGATATGCAGATGATCAATCACGTTATAATTAACTCAATAGAACCTTGCCTGGAATACAAATTGTCCCGTACTCTACACGGTTCTATTGCCAAACCGGAAAATAAATGATAAAATTACACTGTAATGTAACATAATTAATTCATAAAACATTACGTGGTAACAGACAGTAAACAATAAATCTTACATTGTACGGCAGAGCACAAGAAAAGCTTCCAAGTATCTCTCAGTCCATATTGTGTGAGGCCTGTGCTGTTAGGCACCTCTAGAACAGACCGCTGCCCCATGATACGACGGTCAAGTTGCCGCGAGTGGCAATGTGTCCACAACGCTAATGAGGGCAACTCACACCATGACCTGTACTGAGTGGCTCAATCTTAGTAAATGTCATTGGGTATGATCATACAATGACACAGGCTAGTATTACAAACTGGATAATGATGGATCAAATGAGGGATTATTTTTAGGCAGTGTCGGATTAGGATTCCTTGGACCCATCAAAGGAAATGTGATAAATAGAGGTACTTACATAAAAGGTACAAGTGGTTGACTCCAAAGTCACAGATGGGTTATCTTCTGCTGGATGCTTAAGCCACTACTTAATTTATATCCTTCAATAAACCAAAAACAGCAATGTTACATATTTAAATAAAGAAATGTATGATTTTTACCATATGGGATAAATAATGTGATTACATTATTGTGCGGGTCAATACAGACGTGGTGATATCAATTAAGTATACTGAGAGAGTAGTGGATGCATGGAATTGCCTTCCTGCAGAAGTGGTAGCTGCAAATACAGTGGAGGAGTTTAAGCATGCATGGGATAGGCATAAGGCCATCCTTCATATAATATAGGGCCAAGGGCTATTCATAGTATTCAGTATATTGGGCAGACTAGATGGGCCAAATGGTTCTTATCTGCCGACACATTCTATGTTTCTATGTTTCTATACTGTTTTTTAGTAGGAGCTTATAAGCTAATAAAGGTGATTTTTTTTGGTTGTTTCATTTTTAATTCTCCTTTTTTTTTTTTCTTTTTTTTTTTTACCACAGTACACTAGAGGATTTGAACATGCAAACTAGGGGTGGGCGATATAGACGATATGCGATATAAATCTGGCCAACGATAGAGATTTAGTTTATATCGCCATATCGCAGATCGCAGTAGAACATGGCATGCGCCGCTCTCGGCACTCACCATGTTCTCCTGAGTCGGCACAGTGGAGAAGGAGAGAGTCCCTCCCTCCCCACTGTGTGCGGCTGCCGCTGACCACCAATGAGAACAGACTAGGAGGAGGAGGGGAGGGACTGTGGCCACTGCGCCACCAATGAGAACAGAGAGGAGGAGGATGGGAAGGACTGAATACAAACATAGCCTGCATATGCCAGCCATAGCCCATACTCGGCCTCTATTACTGCGCACAGTGATCTGCCACAATTAACCCCTCAGGTCCTGAGGGGTTAATTGCAGCGGATCATGGCGCGCAGTAATAGAGGCCAGGTATGGGATATTGCCGGCACATGCAGGCTATGTTTGTATTCAGGCATATTAACTATATTCATTGGTGGCGCAGTGGCCACAGACCCTCCCTTCTACTCCCCATCTTCAAAGTATTATATTAATTGTGCCCCCCCCCTCCACACAATTTAATCATTGGTGGCAGTGGCCCCAGGGTGGCAGCTTCTGATTGGAGCCCCAGCAGTGTAATCGCGGGCTCCAATCGGTTACCATGGCAGCCAGGATGCTACCGAAGTCCTGGCTGCTATAGTCGGCTCCCTGCTGCTGTGTATACTATGCACAGAGCAGCAGGGAGAGTGTGAAGTCCTATTCACCCTAATAGAGATCTATCAGGGTGAATAGGACAAGGGTTCTAGCCCCTAAAGAGGCTAATAGTTATTAAATAAAAAGTAAAAAAAAAAAAAGTTTAACCCCCCCGAAATATAGAATATATCGCGATATATATTGCATATCGCACATGCTTAAAATTATATTGCAATATAGATTTTAGGCCATATCGCCCACCCCTAATGCAAACCTTTGATCGCCCATATAATGTAATAAATATATTTATGTATTGTAGTCTCAGTTACTGTAAATGGCAAATAGGCATCTGTTATTGGCAGGCTTTGGGTCCATTGTTAGGCCCATGGCAACCCCTCAGCACTCCGTGTTAGCATTGCACAGGAAAGCCAATGGGGTGAGAGATAGATCAGAATTGACAGCGACATCTAAGGGTTTAAACTGCCAGGATCTCAGTAAATTCCAATCCTGGCAATAAAAGCCAGATGCCAGCTGTATAATACACTAGTTACCATTCACAGCAACATAACAGTGCAGAGCTAAGCGGATGGGGTAAAGGGGTTTTCCCACAACAAACACTTGTCCCATATCCAGAGAATAGGGATTCAATTATTGGTGGTGGTCCAACCACTGGGGCCCCTGACAATCACGTGAATAGGGGTCCAGTGTGCTCTCTGCACATGCTGACTAGAGTGTTCCTCCTGAACCTAGCTAAGCTCCTTGCTGCAGATGTTGCTGTTCCAACCTACCTAGGTCTCTACCTAGGGCAGTGGACCAATTGATAAGTATGACTTACTACAACTTGCTTACTAAGTACCAAGAGATGCAGCTGGTCATTTCAATCTTAGTGACATCACTAGAGATAAGCCAAAAGAGTCAGAATTTTAGAAATGTAACACATTTTTAAAAAGGTTCTGATTGTAACTAACCTGTATGTTGTATGATGAGAGAGAGATTTCCAGGCAAATGAGACACTTTTGAATCAGGTCAAGTACAGTTGTGGCCAAAAGTTTTGATAATTACATAAATATTGGAAATTGGAAAAGTTGCTGCTTACATTTTTATAATAGCAATTTGCATATACTCCAGAATGTTATGAAGAGTGATCAGAAGAATTGCATAGTCCTTCTTTGCCATGAAAATTAACTTAATCCCAAAAAAACCTTTCCACTGCATTTCATTGCTGTCATTAAAGGACCTGCTGAGATCATTTCAGTAATCGTCTTGTTAACTCAGGTGAGAATGTTGACGAGCACAAGGCTGGAGATCATTATGTCAGGCTGATTGGGTTAAAATGGCAGACTTGACATGTTAAAAGGAGGGTGATGCTTAAAATCATTGTTCTTCTATTGTTAACCATGGTGACCTGCAAAGAAATGCGTGCAGCCATCATTGCGTTGCATAAAAATGGCTTCACAGGTAAGGATATTGTGGCTACTAAGATTGCACCTCAATCAACAATTTATAGGATCATCAAGAACTTCAAGGAAAGAGGTTCAATTCTTGTTAAGAAGGCTTCAGGGCGTCTAAGAAAGTCCAGCAAGCGCCAGGATCGTCTCCTAAAGAGGATTCAGCTGCGGGATCGGAGTGCCACCAGTGCAGAGCTTGCTCAGGAATGGCAGCAGGCAGGTGTGAGCGCATCTGCACGCACAGTGAAGCGAAGACTTTTGGAAGATGGCCTGATGTCAAGAAGGGCAGCAAAGAAGCCACTTCTCTCCAAAAAAAACATCAGGGACAGATTGATCTTCTGCAGAAAGTATGGTGAATGGATTGCTGAGGACTGGGGCAAAGTCATATTCTCCGATGAAGCCTCTCTCCGATTGTTTGGGGCATCTGGAAAAAGGCTTGTCCGGAGAAGAAAAGGTGAGCGCTACCATCAGTCCTGTGTCATGCCAACAGTAAAGCATCCTGAGACCATTCATGTGTGGGGTTGCTTCTCATCCAAGGGAGTGGGCTCACTCACAATTTTGCCCAAAAACACAGCCATGAATAAAGAATGGTACCAAAACACCCTCTAACAGCAAATTCTTCCAACAATCCAACAACAGTTTGGTGAAGAACAATGCATTTTCCAGCACGATGGAGCACCGTGCCATAAGGCAAAAGTGATAACTAAGTGGCTCGGGGACCAAAACGTTTAAATTTTGGGTCCATGGCCTGGAAACTCCCCAGATCTTAATCCCATTGAGAACTTGTGGTCAATCCTCAAGAGGCGGGTGGACAAACAAAAACCCACTAATTCTGACAAACTCCAAGAAGTGATTATGAAAGAATGGGTTGCTATCAGTCAGGAATTGGCCCAGAAGTTGATTGAGAGCATGCCCAGTCAAATTGCAGAGGTCCTGAAAAAGAAGGGCCAACACTGCAAATACTGACTCTTTGCATAAATGTCATGTAATTGTCGATAAAAGTATTTGAAACGTATGAAGTGCGTGTAATTATATTTCACTACATCACAGAAACAACTGAAACAAAGATCTAAAAGCTGTTTAGCAGCAAACTTTGTAAAAACTAATATTTGTGTCATTCTCAAAACTTTTGGCCACGACTGTATATTACAGCCCAAGTCTAATCAGTTAATTTTTTATTTTATTTTTTTATTCTTTCATCTCTAGACATCACCACTTACAACATATATCTGCACATAGCCTACTCAACGTGTTTAACCCACAGTGGTAAACAAATAACTTAGTATCATGCTCACAGTGGCAAAAAGTACATACAATGGATTCGGAAAGTCTTCAGACCCATTTTTTTTTTTTTTTTTTAGCATTCTATGTTATGCAGCCTTGTGCTAGAATTTAAAAAAAAATCTAGTTTTTCCCCAGCATTCTGCACTCAATACCTCACAATGACAAAGTGAAAACAGAATGTTCCAAATCTTTGCTAATTTATTAAAAAGGAAAAACTTAAATATTGTATTGACATAAGTATTCACAACCTTTACTCAGGACTCAGTTGAAGCACCTTTGGCAGAGATTACAGCTTCCAGTCTTCTTGAGTATGATGCTATAAGATTTGCGCAGCTGTATTTGGGGATTTTCTGCCACTTTTCTTTGTAGATCCTCTCAAGCTCTGTCAGACTGGATGGGAACCAACGGTGGACAGCCATTTTCAGGTTTTTCCAGAAATATTCGCCTGGGTTCAAGTCAGGGCTCTAGCTGGGCCACTCAAAGACATTCACAGTTGTCCCTAAGCCACTCCCGAGTTGTCTTAGCTGTGTGTTTAGGGTCATTGTCTTATTGGAAGGTGAACCTTCAGCCCAGTCTGAAGTCTACAGCACACTGGATCAGGTTTTCATTAAGAATATCTCTGTACTTTGCTCTATTCAGCTTTCCCTCAATCCTGACCAGTCTCCCTGTCCCAGCAACTGATAACCACCCACACAGCATGATGCTGACATCACCATGCTTCACTGTAGGAATGGTATTGGGCAGGTGATGTGCATGCCTTGTTTTCTTCAGACATGATGCTTAGAATTGAGGCCAAGACGTTCAATCTTGGTTTCATCAGACCAGATAATTTTCTTTCTCACAATCTCAAAGTCCTTTAGATGCTTTTTTTTTGCAAATTACAATAAGGCTTTCATATGTTTTTTACTCAGGAGAGGCTTCTTTCCAGCCACTCTGCCATAAAGCCCAAATTAATGGAGTGCAGCAGCAATGGTTGACTTTCTGGAAGTTTCTCCCATCTGCACACAAGATCTTTGGAGCTCAGCCACAGTGACCATTGGGTTCTTGGTCACCTCTCTTACCAAGGCCTTCTCCCCTGATTACTTAGTTTGGTGGGGGGGGGGGGCAGCTCTAGGAAGAGTCCTGGTTGTTCCATACTTCTTCTACTTAAGAATTATGGAGGCTATTGTGCTTATGGAAACTTTTAGTGTATCAGAATTTTTTGTACCCTTTTCCAGACATGTACCTCCATATAATCCGGTCTCTTAGCTCTACAGGCAGTTCTTTCCTCCTCATGGAATGGTTATTGCTCTGATGTGCATAGTCAGCTGTGAGGCCATGTATACCTGTAGATAGGGATGTGTCTTTCCAGATTATGTCCAGTCAACTGACTTTACCACATGTGGACTCCAATAAAGGTTTAGAAACATCTCAAAGATGATCATGGGACATAGGAGGCCCCCAGAGCTAAATTTTAAGTGTCATATCAAAGGGTCTGAATACTTATGTCCAGGCAAAATTTAAGTTTTCACTTTTTATTACATTTGCAAACATTTATAAAATCCAGTTCTCATTTTTTCATTACGGGGTATTGAGTGAAGAATGAGGGAAAGAATGAGTCCAGCAGTACAACACTGGTGGATACATTTTTAGGTAAGCGGAAATTAGAGCATTTTCAACCATTTTACACATCCGCTGGGTCTCTTAAATCAGAAGCAGTACCATCCAACTGTGGAGGCATAGGCATATGGGGTGCATTGTTCAAAGGGAACACTGTGCTTAGTAGGAGAGAACTGATTATTTCAGGTCCCTGTTACATTAGAAAGGTCAGTGGATTATCTGAGTAGTGGCAGTAGCAGGCTATACAGCATGATCTGCCAGTATACAGAGGGACATATAATCTGGTCTATGTTGCCGGGAAGTAAACATATAGAACCACATTCAGAAGGGTGAGAGAGTTCAGTGTTTAGTGAAAGATTCTCCCTGAATATAAATGCACTAATAACACTTTACTTAAAGGGGTTGTCCGGGTTCAGAGCTGAACCCAGACATACCCACAATTTCACCCAGGCAGACCCACTGATATGAGCATCGGCGCAGGGCAAAGGCATTTTATGGAGTTCCAGTGACGTACCAGGCTCTCCATAAGGACTGCTACGCGGAGGCTTCAATCCAGCAGTGAGCCCAGTGATGTCACTGGCTCTGATGGGCTAGGGCAGCACTAAAGCCTGCCCATCAGAGCCGGTGACGTCATCGGGAACACTGTGACGTCAACAGCGTGTTATTATAAACAAAAAAAGCCCTTGCCTGTGCGATACAGCGAAGGGCAAGAGAGAGAATGAGAGCATTTCATGCTCCGATGCTAATATCACAAGGCCTGCCTGGGTGAAATTCTGGATATGTCTGGATTTAGCTCTGAACCCAGACAACCCCTTTAACATGAACCTGTAAGGTAAGTGAAAGTGTTTTTATGTGTAGCTCTAAAAAGTGCAGCAGCTAAAGATGATGATGGTTCTTCCGCCTAATGCATTTCTTATGCTATACATGGTCACAGGTACATATATTTTGCAGTATAGGGAACTATATATTTATCTGCAGCATGCCACCATCTCCAACACTTGCATTACTCTTTATATACAGTGGGATGCGAAAGTTTGGGCAACCTTGTTAATCGTCATGATTTTCCTGTATAAATCGTTGGTTGTTACGATAAAAAATGTCAGTTAAATATATCATATAGGAGACACAGTGATATTTGAGAAGTGAAATGAAGTTTATTGGATTTACAGAAAGTGTGATATAATTGTTTAAACAAAATTAGGCAGGTGCATAAATTTGGGCACTGTTGTCATTTTATTGATTCCAAAACCTTTAGAACTAGTTATTGGAACTCAAATTGGCTTGGTAAGCTCAGTGACCCCTGACCTACATACACAGGTGAATCCAATTATGAGAAAGAGTATTTAAGGGTGTCAATTGTAAGTTTCCCTCCTCTTTTAATTTTCTCTGAAGAGTAGCAACATGGGGGTCTCAAAACAACTCTCAAATGACCTGAAGACAAAGATTGTTCACCATCATGGTTTAGGGGAAGGATACAGAAAGCTGTCTCAGAGATTTCAGCTGTCTGTTTCCACAGTTAGGAACATATTGAGGAAATGGAAGACCACAGGCTCAGTTCAAGTTAAGGCTCGAAGTGGCAGACCAAGAAAAATCTGGGATAAACAGAAGTGACGAATGGTGAGAACAGTCAGAGTCAACCCACAGACCAGCACCAAAGACCTACAACCTCATCTTGCTGCAGATGGAGTCACTGTGCATCGTTCAACCATTCGGCGCACTTTACACAAGGAGATGCTGTATGCTAGAGTGATGCAGAGGAAGCCTTTTCTCCGCCCACAGCACAAAAAGTGCCGCTTGAGGTGGGCTAAAGCACATTTGGACAAGCCAGCTTCTTTTTGGAATAAGGTGCTGTGGACTGATAAAACTAAAATTGAGTTATTTGGCCATAACAAGGGGCGTTATGCATGGAGGAAAAAGAACACAGCATTCCAAGAAAAACACCTGCTACCTACAGTAAAATATGGTGGTGGTTCCATCATGCTGTGGGGCTGTGTGGCCAGTGCAGGGACTGGGAATCTTGTCAAAGTTGAGGGAGCTGAAGCTGCGCCGGGGCTGGATCTTTCAACAAGACAACTACCCTAAACACTGCTCAAAATCCACTAAGGCATTTATGCAGAGGAACAAGTACAACGTTTTGGAATGGCCATCTCAGTCCCCAGACCTGAATATAATTGAAAATCTGTGGTGTGACTTAAAGAGAGCTGTCCATGCTCGGAAGCCATCAAACCTGAATGAACTAAAGATGTTTTGAAAAGAGGAATGGTCCAAAATACCTTCAACCAGAATACAGACTCTCATTGGAACCTATAGGAAGCGTTTAGAGGCTGTAATTTCTGCAAAAGGAGGATCTACTAAATATTGATTTCATTTCTTTTTTGCACCTGCCTAATTTTGTTTAAACAATTATAGCACACTTTCTGTAAATCCAATAAACTTCATTTCACTTCTCAAATATCACTGTGTGTCTCCTATATGATATATTTAACTGACATTTTTTATCGTAACAACCAACGATTTATACAGGAAAATCATATCGATTAACAAGGTTGCCCAAACTTTCGCATCCCACTGTAACATAGAGACTAGAGATGAGCGGATCGAAGTTGACGAAGTTGAATTTGATCCGAATTTCAGGAAAAATTAAATCCGAATTTCCTACTGCACGTGTTAAGACATGGAGCAAGGAACTCTGGGAATAAGGGATCAACCACAATGCCATGCATGCAGCCAATCAGCAGCCAGTGATGTCACAGCCCTATAAATAGCCTCACTCATCTTGGATTTAGCCAATTTCCAGTGTACTACTGTAAGTGCAGGGAGAGACGTCAGCAGGCGCTAGGGACAGTGGTAGAAAAGACTTTTAAACTTTTATTTTTGCTGTATAGAAGTTCAGGAAAAGGATAGGGAGGAATCATTCCACAGTATTGAAGCAGAACAGGGTTCAGTAGGGGAGTTTACAGCCTGGGTAATAGGAACAATCCTATTAAACCTTGCTGCACTGACTTGGGATCCAAATTGCCATTATACAGCTCTGTAATTAAAGCAAATCGTTCTTGTTACTGGGGTGCAAGTGCTGTTTGATACAGCCATTAACAGGGTTTATAACAAGGAAATATTTCTACATTTTATTTGCCCTTGTGCGGTGCATTTATATGTTCTAAAGCATTTTTTGCATTTTATTAGTGGGAAAAAGGGCTTAATAGCCATTGTGTGGTGAAGTGAGAAAATGACAGCCCTTTTTGGCGTGTATTAGTGGCAAAAAAATATATATTATTTGCCGTTCAGAGGTGCAGTTATATGTTGTAAAGCACTTTTTGGCATGTATTAGTGGCACAAAAATATATATTATTTGCCGTTCAGCGGTGTAGTTATATGTTCTAAAGACTTTTGTGGCGTGTATAAGTGAAAAAAAGTAAGGGCCTATTTGCCATTCAGCGGTGCAGGTATATGTCCTAAAGCCCTTTTTGGCGTATATTAGTGGAAAAAAAATATATATATTATTTGCCATTCTGCGGCAAATAAGTGCAGCGGTGCAGGTATATGTTCTAAAGCCTTTTGTGGCGTGTATTAGTGGCTGCATGCTGAAAGTAACTGGGAGTTTGCTGTGAGTCGGACCTTACGCTCCAGTAATTTTCCAACTGGCTACTGGTATTGCCCATACGGCACAGGTAGGTTAGTGTTCGGTCCTGAGCTACTTGAGATACCTTGGCGTGGTGCTCGGGCTCAGATATGTCCTTCATATAAGGATATATTGGCTAAATTCTCAATTTTAACACCAGTTTGAGAGTTTAGTCTGACTTGTTTGTTTGCATCCACAGTAGTGCACTTTCCTTATTAATGTTTATTTCATATAGCTGTTTACATCCACACATTTTTCTATCTTGTGTAGGATGTCTTTTTGTGGTACTTGTGGTCCGCTGCGGGCATCCTCCACTGTATGCATTTTTGCTGGGGATCGCCATTAGCAACACGCCACAAGTGCAGGATCTGCTCCCCTGGGTAAAAATTCTCAACTGCATATGGGGTTGAGCACTTCCTGCCTTTTGACACCACGCCATTTTTGTAGTGTGTATTAGTGGCAAAAAAATATATATTTGCCATTCAGCGGTGCAGTTATATGTTCTAAAGCCTTTTTTGGAGTGCACTAGTGGCAAAAAATATATATTATTTGCCGTTCTGCAGTGAAGTTATATGTTCTAAAGCCTTTTGTGGCGTGTATTAGTGGCAAAAATTATATTTATTTATTTAAATAAATATATTGTCGTTCTGTGGTGCAGTTATATGTTCTAAAGCACTTTTTTGAGTGTATTAGTGGCGCAAAAAAAGGATTTGCCATTGTGTGGTCAAGTGAGAAAATTGCAGCACTTTTTTGTGTGTATTAGTGGCACAAAAAATATATTATTTGCTGTTCAGCTGTGTAGTTATATGTTCTAAAGCCTTTTGTGGCGTGTATAAGTGGAAAAAAGTAAGGGCCTATTTGCCGTTCAGTGGTGCAGTTATATGTTCTAAAGCCCTTTTTGGCGTGTGTTAGTGGCAAAAAAATATATATTATTTGCCGTTCAGCAGTGCAGTTATATGTTCTAAAGCACTTTTTTTGCTTGTATTAGTGGCACAAAATTAAATATTTGCAGTTGTGTGGGGAAGCGAGAAAATTTCAGCCCTTTTTGGCGTGTATTAATGGCAAAAAATATATATTTGCCATTCAGCGGTGCAGTTATATGTTCTAAAGCCTTCTTTGGCGTGTATTAGTGGAAAAAAGTAAGGGCCTATTTGCCGTTCAGTGGTGCCGTTATATGTTCTAAAGCCCTTTTTGGCATGTATTAGTGGCAAAAAAATACATGCCGTATTTTTCGCCCTATAAGACGCACCGGCCTATAAGACGCACCTAGGTTTTAGATGAGGACAATAAGAAAAAAAAAATTTCATTACACCTCAGATAACCAATCAGACCCCCAATGTTAATCAGACCTCAGCTGACAGCCCCAATCAGACACCCAATGTTAATAAGACCCCAATAAGACCTCAAATCAGACGCCCAATGAGACCTCAACTCAGGCCCCAATGTAAATGACCCCCAATCAGACCTCTGATAAGAGCCCCATGCCTCTCATCATCCATCATATCAGCCCCCATACCTCTCATCAGCCCCCATATCAGCCCTCATGCTCTTATTAGCTCCCATAATCAGCCCTTATGCCTCTCATCAGGCCCCATAATCAGCCATTATGCCTCTCATCACCATTTTGCCTCTCAGCTCCCAATCTCAGCCATTACACCTCTCAGTCCCCATTATCAGCCATTATGCCTCTCAGCCCCAATTATGCCTCTCAGCCCTCATTATGCCTTTCAGCCCCATTATGTCTCTCATCAGCTATTATGCCCCCAGCAGTCTCATGTTTTATAAAATAAAAAAACCACTTACCTCTCCTGCTCCTGGATGCCGCCGCGCCTCACCTACATCGCGATCCTCTTCCTCCTGCTGTCGGCTGTCCTGTGATCTGACACGCACAATGTGAGGTCATAGAGCGCCCTCACGCTGTGCGCAGCCTTCACAGCCGACAGCCGAGGACCAGGAAGCAGTGAGTACAGAGTCTTCACCGCTTCCTGGTCCTCCGGTACTAATGAGCGCTTCCACTTTTGGGGGGGGGGATGCCTCTTGAAAAATACTGTATTTGCCGTTCAGCGGTGTAGTTATATGTTCTAAAGTCTTTTGTGGCGTGTATAAGTGGAAAAAAGTAAGGGCCTATTTTTAGCGTTATAAGACGCACCTGATGATAAGACGCACCTAGGCTTTTGAGGAGGAAAATAAGAAAATAATATTTTGAACCAAAAGGTTTGCTTTTTGTAGGTTTTGAACTAATGGTGGTCTGTGGATGCCGCACTGTTTTGGGGGATCTGTGGATGATGCACTGTTATGGGGGGATCTGTGGATGACACTGATGGGGGATCTGTGGATGACACTGATGGGCGATCTGTGGATGACACTGATGGGGGATCTGTGGATGACACTGATGGGGGATCTGTGGATGACACTGATGGGGGATCTGTGGATGACACTGATGGGGGATCTGTGGATGACACTGATGGGGGCTCTGTGGATGACACTTATGGTGCTCTGTGGATGACGCTTTTGGGGCTCTGTGGATGACACTTATGTCATCCACAGATCCCAATAAATGTCATCTACAGATCCCCTATCAGATGCATCACTGTGGAGGGAGGAGGCGGGGCAGGTGGTGCATGAGGAGGGAGCTCCGGCAGGCGGGGCAGGCGGCACATGACCGAGGGAGCTGCCGGTCTGCGCCGTCTTAATGTTATACTTGCGGTACTACAGTAAGTACCGAACAGTGCGGAATACATTTAGTTATAGATCGGATTGAATGTATTTAACAGTTGCGGGGCCCAGTGTATTAGAGTAGAGTCACCGCCATGAGTGTCCCCGCCTCCTCCCTCCACACTGATACTTCGCTGTCCGCGCTGTGCAGCATAGCGGCCAGCAAAATATCCGCTTTATAAGACGCATGGACATTTCCCCCCCACTTTTGGGGGGAAAAGTGCGTCCTATAAAGTGAAAAATACGGTATTTGACGTTCAATGGTGCAGTTATATGTTCTAAAGCCTTCTTTGGCATGTATTAGTGGGAAAAAAAACATGGCTTATTAGCCGTTGTGTGGTAAAGTGGGGTGTTTTAATTTCCTTTTTATTTATTTATTTGATCTAATAGTATGTCAGACAGAAAAGTGCCAGGCCCTGCACAGGGGAGTGGCAGAGGCCTAAATGTTTAAAGCGCAGGCACAGGATGTAGCAAAGTAAGGGGGCGTGGCAGCAGGAGACGCAGCGAGAGGCCTGAGCTCCCGGTGTCATCTAGCGGTCGTGTCTTGACCAGAAACCCAGCGGTTCTTGAATGGTTGACTCGATCATCCACTTCGTCCCAAGTGACATCAGACACCCCCAGCCAAGAGTCGTGGGTTCGTCAGACACAACCCTTAGTTGGCATGGCCCAGGAGCAGGCCTTGTGCCCTCACATGTCCTCAACCTACCTCAGTCCTTTTCTGTTCCCTCAGCCAGACAAGTATTATATGCTGTGGGCTCAGCTCCACTATGCAGCGAGGACGAGCTACTAGAGGACAGTCAGCAGCTACTGGCCAGCCAAGATGTAGAAGAGACATTTGCCGCTTCCTCCGCTAGGCAGGCAAGTAGTGATGAGGAGAGTGGCGTGGGATCTGGTGTTACAAGCAGTCAGTGACGTGCAGACAGTACTCGATGATAATGATGTAGCTCATCGCACTTGGGAGCTGGGTGAATTAGGGGCTTCATCATGATCTGGAGAAAAGGGTGGCAGCTTGCCCGTGAGGTAGCGGCGAAGCCAGCAAGTTGCTAGCGTGGCCGGGAGTCAGCAGGGTGGCAGCAGTGGGAGGTCAGGAGCCAAACGTGCCCGGGGTAGACCACCCGCTTTGCAGGAGCCTACTTACCCGGGAAGTAGTGGTGCAGGGGTTCACGGAAGCAGCGGCGAGAGCAGTCGGTCAGTGCGGAGTGTTGGGGGTAAAATTAACTACTCAGCGGTGTGGCATTTTTTTTTTTAAGCCACCGAAGGAAGTAAACATGACCATTTGTAGAATCTGTGGGCAGATGGTGAAGCGTGGCCAGGGTGCCAATGTTGGCACCACAGGCCTGCATCAACATATGCAGCGTCACCATAAAGTGGCCTGGGAGAACCGTGGCTCTGATGTGGTGGTCCAGCCTGCCGCAGCAACTGCTGCATCACCCAGTGGCACGCACCTGATTTCAGGCAGTCAAGGCTCCACCACCTCAGCCGAAGGGAGCTGTCTGTCCTTCCCATCATCTGCTGGTCCTGATGCTCCTGCTCCTCCTCCTACTCCTCGTCAGTCATTCCGTCAGCAATCAATCACTAAGCGATTGCCAAGAGACAACAGTATGCGTGCACTCATCCAACAACGCAGAAGCTGAATGTGCTCCTGGCCAAGTTGCTGGTGCTGCAGTCCCTCCCTTTACAAGTGGTAGACTCTGCACCTTTCAGAGAACTGATGGCTTGTGCCAAGCCGAGGTAGAGAGTCCCAAGCCATCATATCTTTGCGAAGAAGGCAGTACCAGCCCTGCACACGTATGTAGAACAGAAGGTGGGCCAGTACTTGAGCCTGTCAGTGTCTGCCAAAGTGCACGGCAGTGCCTACGTGTGGAGCTGTAACTACGGTCACGGACAATGCATGTCCTTTACGGCCCACTGGGTTAATGTGGTTCCTGCAAAGCCACAGCAGCAACTTGTCCAGGTGACACCGCTTCCGCCTCCATGTTCTCGCGCTGTTGGACCTGCGACAATGTCAGCCTCTGCCTCCTCATCCTCCACCGTGTCCTTAGCCTCCACTGCAGGGACAATTCACAGTGCCCCTAAAGCATACCACATGTGCAGGTCACGGTGGTGTCACTGTCATGGTCTTACCTTCTTGCTGTTCTCGTTCGTTTGACATGTGCTGGCGGCCATCTTGGTTTCTGGGTTTCTTGTAGCCTCCCACCCTGCGGCTCCTCCTTCCCACTGGGAGGAGCTGGATGCCTAGCTCATATATATAGGAGATCTGTGGCTTCAGTTCCTTGCTTGGTCCTCCTGTGTTCACATGCTTCTAAGACTGCTGCTGCTTCTGGTTCCTGATCCTGGTTTCGTCCGACAACCCTGCTGGTTCCTGATCCTGGCTTCATCTGACTACCCTGCTGGTTCCTGATCCTGGCTTCGTCTGACTACCCTTCTGGTTCCTGACCTCTGGCTTCGCAAAGACTCTGCTTCGGTTTCGCCATCCGTTTGGACTTTTGCTTTACAGCTTTATTTTCAATAAAGCCTTCTTATTTTCACTTATCTCTTGTTGTACGTCTGGTTCATGGTTCCGTGACATTAGGACCAAGCCATGAATTCTGACGGTACAGGGCCATCCTCGCTACCCACGCTGGTTGCCAGACTTGATCAGCAGGATCACCTGTTGGGTCGGTTCGCTGTGGCGTTGCAAACCCTGCTTGAACGCACGGCCCATTTCGCTCCCGTTGCCGATGGGTCGGTTGTCGCTCCTGGGCCCGCTCCTACTGCCGCTCCGGTTGTTGCGCCAGAGTCTACCCCGACACCTGTTGTTGCACCTGCGGTGTTTCGGGGTATGACCGGTTCTGCCCCTCTTCCACAGCGCTTTGGGGGAGAGCCAACTCAGTGCCGAGGTTTCCTTAACCAGGTGGGCATTTATTTCGAGTTGCTGCCACATGCCTTTCCTACTGAGAGATCAAAGGTGGGCTTCTTGATCTCGCTGCTCTCGGACAAGGCTTTGGCCTGGGCCAGCCCTTTATGGGAGAACAACAATCCGGTGGTTGCCGAGTTTTCCGGTTTTGTTGCTTCTCTTCGGAAGGTATTCGATGTGCCGGCTCGTGCTGCCTCTGCTGCGAAGCTCCTTATGTCCATCAGACAGGGTTCACGATCCGTAGCTGAATACGCCATTGAGTTTCGTACCCTGGCAGCAGAGGTGGGCTGGAATAATGAGGCTCTGGTCGCTGCTTTCTCTCATGGTCTCTCGGATGCCTTGAAGGATGAGGTTGCAGCTAAGGACCTACCAGTGGAGCTCGAGTCTCTTATTTCTTTCCTGATTTTGATTGACACCAGACTCAGGGAGAGACCTTCCTTTAAGGAGAGCCTGCGGAGGTTTTCTAACAGATTGGCGCCTATGTTTGCTGTCCCACCCGTGCCTCCCTCTCCTCCCACGCCTCCTGGGGATGACTTGTCTGGGGGTGAACCCATGCAGCTGGGGTTTGCTCGCCTGTCCGAGGGGGAGAGGGTACTCCGGAGACGCGAGGGCCGATGCATGTACTGTGGTCTCGGTGGGCATTTTCGGTTGGCATGTCCGAACCGTCCGGGAAACGCTCGCACCTGAGATCCTGTCGGGGGCAGATCTTGGGTGGAGTCTCCTCATCCCCGGTTTCCCGTGTTGACAAACCACTGATCACTGTTGTCCTCTCCTGGGTCGGGGGCTCGGTGACGACCCAGGCGTTGGTGGACTCTGGTGCTGGTGGTTTGTTTATTGATAGTGTGTTCGCTGCCGCCAATTCCATTCCTCTGCAGGCTCGAGGTTCCCCACTGGTTCTTGAGGCGATAGACGGCAGACCCCTTCTGCCGCCACACGTGACTCATGAGACCCTTCCAGTGGGGATAGCCATTGGTGCCGTTCACAGAGAGTCGGTCTGCCTCCAGGTTATTTCGTCTCCACACTACTCGGTGGTCTTGGGGTACCACTGGCTCCGGAAGCATAATCCGACTTTCGATTGGAGATCGGCCGAGATCCTCTCGTGGTCACCGCAGTGTGGGGCTAGTTGCATCCATGGGTCTGTCAAGTTGCTGTGTACTTCCTCGGACTCTCTGTTGCCTCCTGAATACGAGGAGTACCGGGATGTATTCGATAAGGTGCGCGCGGTTGCCCTACCTCCGCACCGCCCATACGATTGTGCCATAGAGTTACAATCTGGTGCCGTTCCTCCTCGTGGCAAGTCTATCCACTGTCGGTAGCGGAGAATGAGGCCATGGAGGAGTACGTGAGGGAGGCGCTTTCACGCGGACACATTCGCAAATCCTCGTCCCCGGCAGGGGCTGGATTTTTCTTTGTGAAAAAGAAGGGCGGTGAGTTGAGGCCTTGCATCGATTACAGGGGTCTCAATCGCATCACGATCAAGAACGCTTACCCGATACCCTTGATTTCCGAGCTGTTCGATCGCCTTAAAGGGGCCACGGTCTTTACCAAACTCGACCTGAGGGCGGCATATAACCTGGTAAGGATCAAGGCGGGCGATGAGTGGAAGACCGCGTTTAACACCAGGACCGGTCATTATGAATCCTTGGTTATGCCCTTTGGGTTGTGCAATGCGCCCGCAGTCTTTCAGGAATTCATCAACGATGTTTTCCGTGACCTGTTGCAGCAGTGTGTGGTGGTCTATTTGGATGACATCTTGGTATATTCTGAATCCATGGAGGCCCACATTCTGGATGTCAGACGAGTGTTGCAACGGTTACGAGAGAACAAGCTGTTCGGTAAGCTTGAGAAATGCGAATTTCACCGATCCCAGGTAACCTTCTTAGGTTACATCATTTCCGCTGAGGGGTTCTCCATGGATCCTGAGAAGGTTTCGGCTGTCTTACAGTGGCCCCAGCCCAGTGGTCTTCGTTCCCTGCAGCGCTTTTTGGGCTTCGCCAATTATTATCGGAAGTTCATCAGGGACTTTTCCATGCTAGCCAAGCCTCTCACGGATCTGACCAGGAAGGGCAGTAATTCCCAGGTCTGGCCGCTCGAGGCCATCCGAGCTTTTGAGGCTCTAAAGTCCGCCTTTGTGTCGGCTCCGATTCTGTCGCATCCCAATCCTGGGTTGCCCTTTGTCCTCGAGGTGGACGCGTCTGAGACGGGAGTAGGCGCCCTTCTGTCTCAGCGTAGAACACCAGAGGGTCCTCTGCTTCCTTGTGGGTTTTACTCCCGGAAACTGTCTTCCGCGGAGTGCAACTATCAGATTGGTGACAGGGAGTTATTGGCCATCGTGCAGCCCCTTAAAGAATGGAGGCACTTGCTCGAGGGTTCGGTGGTTCCGGTCCTCATCCTGACGGACCACAAGAATCTGACCTACCTTTCTGAGGCCAAGAGATTGACACCACGTCAGGCCAGATGGGCTCTGTTCTTGTCACGTTTTAATTACGTGGTCTCCTAACTACCCGGTTCCAAGAACATCAGGGCGGATGCCTTATCACGGCAGTACTCCGAGCTTCGGTCATACCTCCGAATCAGATCTTGGCCGCCATTCGCACCAGCCTCACCTCTCCCCTGGGTGAGCAGATTTTGGCGGCTCAATCTGGTGCTCCCTCTGGGAGACCCAACGGCAGATGTTTTGTGCCTGAGGAGTTGCGCACTCGGTTGTTGCGAACCTACCATAACTCCAAGACCGCGGGGCATCCTGGAAAGAATCAGCTGTCCTGGGCTGTTTCACGTCTGTTCTGGTGGCCTTCCCTACGTTCCGACATCGCCGCATATGTAGCGGCATGCTCCGTTTGTGCCCAGAGTAAGTCCCCTCGGCACCTTCCGTTGGGCCTTCTGCAACTCATAGCCACCGGGGAGCGCCCATGGTCACACCTGGGGATGGATTTCATTGTGGACCTCCCTGCATCCCGAGGCCATACGGTCATTCTCATGATTGTGGATCGGTTTTCCAAAATGTGCCACTGTGTTCCTCTCAAGAAGTTACCCTCTGCACAAGAGTTGGCCACGATTTTTGCCAGGGAGGTCTTCCGGTTGCACGGTTTGCCCAAGGAGATTGTGTCGGATCGGGGGAGTCAGTTTGTGTCCAGGTTCTGGCGCGCCTTTTGCTCCCAGTTGGGGATTCATCTCTCCTTCTCCTCGGCCTACCACCCTCAGTCCAATGGGGCCGCAGAACGATCCAATCAGGCCTTGGAGCAATTCCTTCGTTGCTATGTCTCCGATCACCAAGACAATTGGGTTGACCTCCTGCCTTGGGCTGAGTTTGCCAGGAACACGGCGGTGAACTCTTCCTCTGGGACGTCTCCCTTCATGGCCAATTATGGGTTCCAACCTGCCGTGTTACCGGAGGTATTCTCTCCCCAGGATATTCCGGCTGTGGAGGATCACCTTTCCGTCCTACGTGCTTCTTGGGTACTGATCCAGAAGTCCCTTGAGGTCTCTGCGCAGCGCCAGAGACTCCAGGCTGATCGCAGACGAGCGCCTGCTCCTTCCTACCAGGTCGGAGACCGTGTATGGTTGTCCACCCGCAACCTCAACCTTCGAGTGCCCACTCCCAAGCTGGCGCCTCGCTTTGTTGGTCCCTTCCGAGTGCTTCGCAGGGTAAACCCGGTAGCCTATGCCCTTGCGCTTCCTCCTGGCATGCGGATCTCCAACGTGTTTCATGTCTCCCTGTTGAAGCCACTGGTGTGTAATCGTTTCACTTCCTCGGTTCCTCGGCCTCGTCCGGTCCAAGTGGGCAATCGTGAGGAGTATGAGGTGAGCAATATCCTGGACTCACGCCTGGTCCGCGGTCGGGTGCAGTTTTTGGTCCATTGGCGTGGTTATGGTCCAGAGGAGCGTTCCTGGGTTCCCTCCGCAGATGTCCATGCTCCTGCCTTGCTCCGAGCCTTCCACGCACGCTTCCCTCAGAAACCGTTCTTTACTCCGCGGAGGAGGGGCCCTTGAGGGGGAGGTACTGTCATGGTCTTACCTTCTTGCTGTTCTCCTTCGTTTGACATGTGCTGGCGGCCATCTTGGTTTCTGGGTTTCTTGTAGCCTCCCACCCTGCGGCTCCTCCTTCCCACTGGGAGGAGCTGGATGCCTAGCTCATATATATAGGAGATCTGTGGCTTCAGTTCCTTGCTTGGTCCTCCTGTGTTCACATGCTTCTAAGACTGCTGCTGCTTCTGGTTCCTGATCCTGGTTTCGTCCGACTACCCTGCTGGTTCCTGATCCTGGCTTCGTCTGACTACCCTTCTGGTTCCTGACCTCTGGCTTCGCAAAGACTCTGCTTCGGTTTCGCCATCCGTTTGGACTTTTGCTTTACAGCTTTATTTTCAATAAAGCCTTCTTATTTTCACTTATCTCTTGTTGTACGTCTGGTTCATGGTTCCGTGACAGTCACGCTGTTCTGCACCTCGTTTGCCTGGGCGAACGGAGTCACACAGGGCAGGAACTGCTCCGTGTCCTTCATCAAGAGATCGAATTCCGGATTTCTCCTCGACAACTTAAAATCGGAACTATGGTGACTGACAACAGGAAGAACATGATGTCTGCACTGCGTCAAAGAAGGCTGAGCCATGCGCCTTGCATGGCACGCGTGTTTAATCTGGTTGTCAAGCGGTTCCTGAAGTCTTCCACCCATTTGCAAGACATCCTAAAAATGGCCAGGAAACTTTGCATGCACTTTGTACACCACAAAGCACACCGTCTGTGAGCTGCAGCGGCAGAATGGCATCCCCCAACATAGGCTGATATGCGACTTTTCCACCCGTTGGAATTCCACCCTCCATATATTGGACCGACTGTACGAACAGAGAATGGTCATAAACGATTTCTTGATGATCCAAGCAGACAGGAGTACTCTCCTGTGTAACTTTGATGTCAGCCAGTAGCAGCTCATGCGTGACACCTGCCATTTCTTCAGGCCACGGAGGCCACTTTATTTGTCAGTCACCAGGACTACAGGATGAACAATGTCATTTCACTGCTACATGTCCTGGAAAAGATGCTGGTAAATCTGGCTGGTCAGGGGACTGGATATGTGGCGCCTAAATCTCACAGGCACATGAGCACTTTGGGGGCTGAACTGGAGGAGGCGGAGTAGGACACTGAAGCACAAGCACTGTGTAGCGAAATGGGTGGTTTTTCTACACAGTTGACAAGAGAGGAGGAGCAGGAGCAGTCAAAGGAGCTACAGGGCGATGAGTAAGATGAGGAAGAGGACCCAGACACACTGTGGCAGTATGCAGTGGAGATGGAGGCAGGGAGTCCCTCCGAGTCACTTGCACAAATGGCCCGATGCATGCTCACTTTCTTGCGTAGTGACAGCCGAATTGTCACCATTCGGCAGAGGGATGACTTCTGGCTCGCCACCTTGTTGGACCCTTGTTACCGGTCCAAAAGGGGGGCCTTTTTTACACTCGCTGAGAGGGAGAAAAAACCGAACTACTATAAAGACATCCTATGTAGTCATTTCTATTGATTGGACCGCGCTGCCTCAGAAGTCACAGAAAATCCACAATCGAAGCCAGCAAGATAATCACGGACATGAGGAAGCAAACAGGCCAGTCAAAAGACAAGGTTTTAAATCAAATTCGGCATTCAGGCCTTTTGGTTGTAACGTTCCCATTTTATATATCCATTCCACCTCACGTTTATTTATCTGTTTTACTCCATCCCCTCCACGCCAGTGTGGCTTGACTTGTTCCAACCCCACAAAGAACAAACCACTTGGATTTTTTTGGTGCACCAATTTAAAGTGCATCGAGACACTATGGGTTTCCAATGCATATTCAATCTGTGCACTCTAATGGAAAAAGTGTGGATATAAAGGTTAAGGGGCAAATTACTTGTGAGAGTGCAGGGGTGGTTTACATGTTGGAGTGCCCATGTGGACTCCAATATGTGGGACGTACACTCAGGAAGCTTAAAATAAGAATTCAGGAGAATGTGAGGAATATCAAGAAGGGGTTGGAAACCCATAGTGTCACAATGCACTTTAAATTGGTGCACCAAAAAAATCCAAGTGGTTTGTTCTTTGTGGGGTTGGAACAAGTCAAGCCACACTGGCATGGAGGGGATGGAGTAAAACAGATAAATAAACGTGAGGTGGAATGGATATATAAAAAGGGAACGTTACAACCAAAAGGTCTGAATGCCGAATTTGATTTAAAACCTTGTCTTACCTGAAGCAATGAAGTGTTCTCGGTTGATCTAGGACCTGTGAGTGTGGTGTTGTATCGAGCTAGGACCTTCCAAGATTGTGGAATTGAATTGGCTGGACAACATCATGTGATATGGGGGAGTTGCGGGCCAAGGCTAATTTGATCTGTGATTGGCCAGGAGATATCATGTGATATGGGGATGTTGCCGTCTTTATGAATGGAGGAGGGAGGGTTAAGGATAATGTGGTCTGCGATTGGTTAGGAGACTTATTAGAGTAAAGACGGAGTAGTATGAATGAAACTGACAGTAAAGGAGTAGTCATAGATCGCTACAGGAGGTTATATACCGATGTATGATAGATCTATTTGAAATGTCCCTGTTTTATGTATTTTATGTATTTGCTATTTTATGTATTTTACATTGTTTTATTGGACATGTATTTGTGTGATTTGATGTCTAAATTTATAATTGATTGGATCATGTGTGAGTGGGTAGGTGGGTGCAAACCAACCTGACCCGTTATAAGACCACCCTGGAGTGGGTGGGATGAATACCCCTGACGAAGCTCGACTGAGCGAAACCCAGGTCGGGTGATAGATCCATTGATCCATTGTATACTGCCTGTATATACTTGTACATTGTGAGTATAATAAAACCATTTTTTACACCAATTTGCATGACGGTACTATTGGATGCAATTTTGGTGTTCCATAGAAGCCTGGAAAGGAGAGGAGGAGAGGCTTAGACTGGCCTGTTTGCTTCCCCATGTCCGTGATTATCTTGCTGGCTTCGATTGTGGATTTTCTGTGACTTCTGAGGCAGCGCGGTCCAATCAAAAGAAACGCTTTCACCTGTGTGAACTGTACCCACTTCACCATTGGGACCTGCGACGCCACCAAGCAACGTACTTTTTTGAGGCTTATTTATTATTTATAAATCCTATGTAGTCAGTTGGCCGCTGCCTATATGCACTATCGTCCATCCTCTGCACTCACGTTCCTCTGCCATGCTTGCTGTGGCGGGGGGGGGGGGGGTAGGAGCAGTTCCAGCTCCATTAGCAGCAACTTGAGTCTAGAATCGCTGATGAGCAGCTTTCTTCACCCGCCAAGTGAAGAAACTACTCACCAGAAGCAGGTAAACCTTGAGCAGGACCTGAACCAGCAGTTGGTGGCATACTTGGACAGCACCCTGCCACCCCACATTGAAGATCTGCTGGACTACTGGGCAGCCAAACTGGATTTGTGGCCGCAAATAGCAGAGTTTGCCCTGGAAAAGCTGCCCTGCCCGGCCAGTAGTGTGGCAGGGGCCATAGTTACCCCAATAAGAACTTGCCTGTCCACCCAAAATGTGGAGAGACTGACCTTTGTCAAGATGAATCAGGCGTGGATCAGCTAGGATTTCCACCCACCAATGCCTGATGCATCAGACTAGATCATCCATGGTGCCACACCAACACTTTAACAAAAGAGACCGGTTTCTTCTGGCTACCTGCCTCAGCTACTATTCTGATGCTGCCACCCGCCTGATGCCACACATATGATGCCAAGTGCTCCTTCTTTCACCCACCATTTTCAGCTAGTATTGGTATTGCCACCCACCTCCCCACTATGTCACCTTGCCACTCTGTGGTCTCCTGATGCTGCTGCCACCTCCACATGATGTCAACTTGCCACTCTGTGGTTTCCTGATGCTGATGCTGCCACCTCCACACTCTGTCATTGTGCCAACCTGTGGCCTCCTCGTGATGATGATACTGCCACCTCCACACTGTCATTGTGTCACCCTGTGGTCTCCACCTGATGCTGCTGCTGCCACTTCCACATTCTGTCATTGTGCCACTCTGTGGCCTCCTGATGCTGCTGCCACCTCCACACTGTTATTGTGCCACCCTGTGGCCTCCCCGTGATGCTGCTGTTGCCACCTCCACACTCTGTCATTGTGTCACTCTGTGGCCTCCTGTTGCTGCTGCCAACTCTACACTGTCATTTGACCACTCTGTGGCCTCCTGATGCTGCTGCCACCTCCACACTGTCATTTTGCCACTCTGTGGCCTTCTCCTGATGCTGCTGCCACCTCCAGATGCTGTCATTGGGCCACTCTGTTGTCTTCTCATGCTGATTCCACCTCACCACTATGTCATAGGGCCACTCTGTGGACTTCTCATGCTGTTCCCACCTCCCCACTTCATGACTGGGCCACTATTTTGCCTTTTGGCCTGGCTGACATCATCATTTATTTGACCCTTCTTCTGATCTGTCAGAAGGAAGAAAAAATGAGACGCTGTAAGGCCTGCATGACATTGTCCTTATTTTGCATCAGAATTAGCTTATCATTCAGTAGCCAAAAGCAGGAGTGGGTACAAAACACAGAAGACATGCAAATATTTCATTTCTGTTTTGGATCCACTTCAGTTTTTTTTTGCTTTAGCAATACTGATGGATTATTGACAAAATGCTGACCGAGTGGAGGCAGATGCTCCACAGACAGGATCCATTTTTGGAGGGTATCGTTCTGACAGATCAGAAGAAGGGCAAAATAATCAGTGACGTCAACACAAACTTACTTCTGCCACCCTCTTCACTCTGTCAGGGGGACTATACTTGTATAAGTGTTTAATAGAACAGGTTCTGTAGACTAGTGTTGATCACGAATATTCTAATCGTGAATTTTCATCGCGAATATTGGCACTTCGAGAATTTGCGAAGATGTAGAATATAGTGCTATATATTCGTATATGCAAATATTCTAGATTTATTTTTCATCAGTAACCTTCCTTCTTGCTTGTGGGCCAATGAGAAGGCTGCAATATCTTTGTCAGAGCTTAGCAACATCCCTAGCAACCAATAGGAAAGTTGCCTACCCCTTACTATATAAGAAACTCCCCAGCAGCCATTTTCTGCTTTTTGCAGTTATGAAAGACTAAACAGTGACATTGCTGTGCTCTGCTGAGTCATTTACATTAGATAGTTAGTTAGTTAGTTAGTTAGCTCATATATATAATACAGATAGTTAGGGGGAGATAGTCAGTGTAGAATAGATAGTGAAATAGTATAGCTGATATGTTCCAGCGCAGGGTGTTAGGTAGTGTAATAGGAATTACTGTACTGTGCATTTTCTCAGGAAACTTCTAGCAGCTTGAAAAATGTAGTGAAAGTGAGCCACACCTGTATTGCATGCGCAGTACCCGCATATTACATTGCTGATTTTTGCAATCAAGAAAATAATGACTGGAGACAACGAATTCCAGAATTTCACGAATTTATCGCAAATATTAGGCCAAAAATTAGCAAAATATTGTGAAAACAAATATTGCCCATGCTGCTCATCACTACTGTCGACGGTGTAAAAGGAGTGCAGTTCTTCTTGACGCTAACATTGACCTTTAAGGCTGAGTTCACACGAGTTATTTGGTCAGTTTTGGCCCCGTCGTAACTGCCCAAATAAGTGAAGTGTCCAGTGATTCTAAGAGCGATGCCTGTCATCTGCATGTCATACTGACTCACTATTGTTTCACTACCACAGCAGACTCCCTATGCATGTTACTGCAAGGCACAGTGTACTACACCACTATAAAGGCTCTGCAGCCAGGAAGTAGCCGTTTTATTACGCGATTCGCCACAAATAAATTCGGATTGATGCAAATGAAATTTTTGAGAAATTCGCTCATCTCTAATAGAGACGATTGCTTATATAGTAAAGCTAGCATTCTGTATTACCGTAGGATAATACGCTGCAAGGTACAGGACATATAGTCATGGCTGAAAGTGTTGGCATCCCTGAAATGTTTCCTGAAAATGAAGTATTTCTCCCAGAAAATTATTGCAATTACATATGTTTTGTTAAACATGTGTTTATTTCCTTTGTTTGTACTGGAACAACACAAAAACAGAGGGGAAAAAAGGCAAATAATTTCACACAAAACTCCAAAAATGGGCTGAACAGAATTGTTGGCACCTTTTCAAAATTGTGAGCAAACAACTTTGTTTCAAGCAACCCAACTGTGGCAGTATAAAAATCACACCTGAAACCAGATACAAAGGGAAGAAGTTGACTCAAACTTTGCATTGTGTGTACCACACTATAATCTATGGTCTTTAATATGTCCTTACTTATGCAGATGTGTAGATTATCATCCTGTCCATATTCTTTTCAATTTTCTTTTTATTGGTTTTAAATTAATTCCATTGCAAAAAACAGAATATAAAGGAAACAAATAAACATTTGTGATACAAGATACATAATCAATCAAGCATTATGATGTTACAACAACAGAGCTTGTGAATGTCATATCTAAGCACAATGCAAAATATAAGACCAAGGTAGAGCAGCCATACGATTATGGGTATATATTGGACAAGCCCTTGAAGCGCTTAGTTGCAGCTGCTTTAAATAAAGTGAGGACGCGACCATGGGGTACAAGCCATGGTGGATGAAGTGTTGACCGATGCCATGCACAACCAATATAGTGAAATCGGCGTGGCAATAGACCCAGGTTGAGCCACAACCTGTTAGTCCAACACAAATTAAGAGGGGGTATGTCCCTACCCGACTGGAGACACTACTACGACGCTGTACATTTATCATCCTGTCCATATTCAAATCATTTTCCTGAGGAAATCAGAGTCTTCTAAAATCTAGTTTAAAAAAAAAAATTCTGTCACAAATTCTGCCCAGAGGGTTTCCAGACATCAACTGTGGTTTCCAGCGGAGCAACCCTGTTTCTAAATAAGTCTGCTTCAGGACATCTCAGGAGATTAGATGCAATTGGAAACCATGGAAGCACAGAAATGCCGCTGGCAGCATTTATGTAGTAGGTTGGAAGACACTTGCAAAAATATTACAAGATCTTGTATGGGATCTAAATTACACTGTGTATTGTATCAACACAGACTGTGCTGGCTTCAATAGATATATACAAGCCTACAGAAATGTTAGATTTTTAGATAAATTGACAGATGTGTACGCCCATGTTTTGATCTAAAGGTTTATGGCTTAAATGCTTGAAATTATGTTTTTACGCAAATATAAAACTTATCTGAAAAGTTGAGGTTTTGTAAAAATATTATTTTTTTCCTTTTAGTGACATTGAGCCTCAGTTATTCAGTTGATAATTTAAAAGCACACATAATAACTGTGAATAATGTACAGAAATAATGTATAATTATAATAATGTTAATGTACTGTATAATGTATGTGTGGATAATGTATCTAATAGGTGAATGCCTTTTAACCGCTTGGAGATCTAACTTTTTTGGCCTTAAAGGGGTTTTGCAGGGCTACAGTATCCTTACTATTGATCATCAATTTCAGATGATGCGACGGAGTAGTTGTGATTACGCTGCGCCGCCTCTACAAGCAAGACACCATGCAATTAATTTTGCACCACTGTAGCTGCAAACAGCTGATTAGCGGGGTGCCGGGAGTTGGATCCATTATCCTGAGGTTATCAATATTGTGGCACTGCACAACCCCTTTAATCCCTTCCTGCCACAGCCCTTTTCCATGTTTGCATTTTAATTTTTACACCCTGCCATCCAAAAGACATAACTTATTTTATTTTTCCATTCAAATGATGGTTTTTTGTTTGCGGGACAAAAAAATTTCAAAATCTTTAAAATAAAAAATACATTTATATTTAAAGTTTTAGCATTTTCAGACACGGTGATACCAATGACTTTTTTTCTTGTTTATTTTTATTTGTAAAGTGGAGAAAGGGAGGTGATTTGAATAATTTTTTCACTTGTTTTAAAGGGGTTGTCTGAGACTTTGATATTGATGGACTATTCTAAGGATAGGCCATCAACATCAAAATGTAAGTCAATGCCTTTAACTCATTTTTAATCCCCCAAAAGGACTTGAACACACGTTGCTAGTGAGGCAAAGCTTAATAGTAACTTTACCATGGCAGACGTTGGAGACTATATGGCTCCCACAATCTCATCATGGGGGAAGGGAAGACATTTGGTCATCGGAAGAAGCCCACTCCTGGTAAATGACCTCTCAGATGCCATTGCCACAAGTGACCAAGGTATCTAAGGGGTTAAATGTCTCGGATAACGGACACTGCCATCAGCTGCCAGCTATGGCGCCTGATCAGTTCCTGAGCCAATGCCATGTTTAAAGACCTGATATCTTACATACATCTATGGCAGATGTTAGGAAGGGGTTAAGAGATTATTTTATTTTTCACTATCACATTTCAAGAGCTATAACTTTTTTTTTCAACAAAGCTGTATGAGGCCTTGTTTTATCACAGCATGAGACATTTTTTATATTAGCATTTATAGAATAGCTTTTCTCTATTTTTGGAGGGGAAGGTGAATGAAAAAATGCACCATTTGCCATGCATTGAATATAACATGTTGACTTTATTCTATGGGTTAGTACAAATGGGGTAATACTAAATGTATGCATAGGTTTTTAGTTTTTTTTTAGATGTTAGTACTTTTAAAAAATAAAACAGATTTTATGGAAAATCTTAAAAATGTTTTTGCCATGCAGTATGCACTATACAATATAACTAAGTGATTTGTATTCTGTAGGCTGATATGGTTGGGGTAGTAGCAAATATGCAACATATTTTAAAAATAACATCATTTCTAGAGTTCAGTGGATGTTCGGGTTCGACGAGTTCGGCCGAACTTGAAAAAAAAGTTCGGGTTCGGGACCCGAACTTGACCCAAACTTCACCCCGAACCCAAACCCCATTGAAGTCAATGGGGACCCTAACTTTTGGGCACTAAAATGGCTCTAAAATAGTCCTGGAAAGGGCTAGAGGGCTACAAAAGGCATCACAATGTGCTTAAGAGCATGGCAACTGTTCTGCAAACAAATGTGGATAGGGAAATGACTTAAAATAACATAAAATACAGAAAAATTCAAAATAACAATCTGGATCAAGGAGTAGGAGGTCGAGGAGGCGGTGGATGGGTGGATGTGGCGGTGTAGGTTGATGTGGCGGTGTAGGTGGAAGCGGCGGTGAAGGAGGAATAGGTAGCCAACACTGATTTGTGTTATTTTTTTATTTTTAAATTGGGGTATCCCCCAAAATATTGCTACATATAACAAAATAAAACAAAGAATAAGTGCACTTGAGTACAAGAATGGATGGTTGAGGCTGGTATAAATGTCTATTCTGCACAAGGTACGGACAAGTCCTGTGGGATCCATGCCTGGTTAATTTTAATAAACGTAAGCTTGTCCACATTGGCTGCGGCCTGTGATAATGCTCTCTGCTAAACACACGTTCACACTATACACTGGCTGCAGGGCAGGTCACCACCTCCAAGGCTGACAAAGCTTTTCCACATTTTGGCCATGCTAACCCTGCCTTCTTAGGTGCTGGCGGTGCCCCAGCTGCGTTGGCGACCTCTTCCTCCTCCTCTGCCTTCGCCTTGTGCTTCCACTGTGCCCCCGCTGTCAGGTGGGAATGCCATCAGCAGCAGCTTGTAGTCGCGCATCTTCCGATCAGTAACAGATGTTTTCACTAAATTTAGTTCCCTGTCAGCAAATCAGAGCAGGGGTTCATTCACGGCAAAAGGGGGTTCATGTCACCCAGCAATAGAACAGAGGATTTTGAGAGAACGAGGCCCATGTCACCCAGGCACAGCAGGTGTTCATTCACGGCAAAAGGGGATTCATGTCACCCAGCAATAGAACAGAGGATTTTGAGAGATTTAGGCCCCTGTCACCCAGGCACAGCAGGGGTTCATTCACGGCAAAAGGGGGTTCATGTCACCCAGCAATAGAACAGAGGATTTTGAGTTATTTAGGCCCCTGTCACCCAGGCACAGCAGGGGTTCATTCACGGTAAAAGGGGGTTCATGTCACCCTGCAATAGAACAGAGGATTTTGAGAGATTTAGGCCCCTGTCACCAGGCACAGCAGGGGTTCATTCACAGCAAAAGGGGGTTCATGAATCATGTCACCCAGCAATAGAACAGAGGATTTTGAGAGATTTAGGCCCCTGTCACCCAGGCACAGCAGGAGGTTTGTATACGCCAAAAATGGTAAAATGTCACCCGACAATTGAAAATAAGATTTTTTTTCAATTTAGGGCACTAAAATTGGCACTTTTGTGCATTAAAATGGCTCTAAAATAGTCCTTGAAAAGGCTAGAGGGATGTTAAAGGCAGTAAAATGTGCTTAAGAGCATGGCAACTGCTCTGCAAACAAATGTGGATAGGGAAATAACTTAAAATAAAATAAAATACCTAAAAATTACAAATTATTAACCTGCAACTCAGAGAAGGAGGTGGATATGGAGTCGGAGGTTGAGGAGGCAGTGAATGTGGTGTTGTAGGTGGAGGCAGCAATGGAGGAGGAGGAGGTAGCCAACAATGTTTTTTTATTTTTTATTGGTGTAGGTAGCCCCCAAAATATTGGGACAAATAAAAAAAAAGAAAACAAAGAATCATTGCACTTGACTTGAGTACAAGAATGTATGTTTGATGGTGGTATAAATGTCTATTCTGCACAAGGTACAGACAAGTCTTGTGGGATCCAAGCCTGGTTCATTTCAATGAACGTGAGCTTGTCCACGTTGGCTGTGGACAGGCGGCTGCATTTGTCTGTGATGACGCCCCCTGCCGTGCTAAACACACGATCAGATAATACACTGGCTGCAGGGCAGGCCAGCACCTCCAAGACGTAAAGGGCAAGCTCAGGCCATGTGCCCAATTTGGAGACCCAGAAGTTGAAGGGGGCAGACCCAACATTCAGTACATGTAGGCGTGTGCACACATACTGCTCCACCATGTTGGTGAAATGCTGCCTCCTGCTAAGACGTTCCATATCAGCTGGTGGTGCTGGTTGTTGTGGCGTGCTGACAAAGCTTTTCCACATTTCGGCCATGCTAACCCTGCTTTCTGAGGTGCTGGCGGTGCCCCAGCTGCGTTGGCGACCTCTTCTTCGTCCTCTGCCTTCCAGCAGCGTGTCTACCAGCGTGCACTTGTACTTGCGCATCTGGCAATCACGCTCCAGTGACGGAATTAAGTATGGTACTTTGTCCTTGTAACAGGGATCCAGAAGCGTGGCCACCCTGTAATCAGCACAAGTTAGAATGTGGGCAACTCGGCGGTCGTTGCGGAGACACTGCAGCATGTAATCGCTCATGTGTGCCAGGCTGCACAGAGGCAACGAAAAGCTGTCCTCTGTGGGAGGTGTATCGTCTGTGTCCTCTGTATCCCCCCATACATGCACCAGTGATGGCCATGAGCTGGTCTGGGTGCCACCCTGCTGTGAACATGGTTTCTCCTCCTGCATCTCCTGCTCCTCATCCTCCACATCCTCATCCTCCAGAACTGTGCCCTGGCTGGACAATTGTGTACCTTGGGTTTGTGGGTGCA
Organism: Bufo bufo; assembly: GCF_905171765.1. Taxonomy (NCBI): domain Eukaryota; kingdom Metazoa; phylum Chordata; class Amphibia; order Anura; family Bufonidae; genus Bufo; species Bufo bufo. The sequence goes on from NC_053389.1 coordinate 661,207,036, forward strand.
GGAACCCACCCTCAGAGCCACTTGGGAAAGACTGGCCGGAAACCCTACGAAATGATGCCTCTTCCTCCTCCTCCTCCTCCTGTGCCACATCCTCTTCCATCATCCCCATGAGCGTTTTTTCAAGGAGGCATAGAAGTGGCATAGTAACGCTGAGAACGGCGTTATCGGCACTGGCCATGTTGGTGGAGTACTCGAAACAGCGCAACAAGGAACACAGGTCTCGCATGGAGGCCCAGTCATTGGTGGTGAAGTAGTGCTTTTCCGCCGAGCGACTCACCTGTGCGTGCTGCAGCTGAAACTCCACTATCGCCTGCTGCTGCTCGCACAGTCTGGCAAGCATGTACAAGGTGGAGTTCCACCTTGTGGGCACGTCGCATATGAGGCTGCGAGCGGGAAGGCCAAAGTTACGCTGCAGCGCTGACAGGCGAGCAGCAGCAGGGTGAGAACGCCGAAAGCGTTCACAGACGGCCCGCACTTTATGCAGCAGCTCTGACATGTTCCGGTTATTTTCTAAGGATCTCTGCACCACCAAATTCAGCACAGGGGATGTGCGTCAAACCGGCTAGTCCCAGAGCTGCTAGGAGATTTCGCCATTATCGCACACCACCAGGCCGGGCTTGAGGCTGACTGGCACAAACCACTCATCGGTCTGTTGTTCAAGGCCCGTCCACAGCTCCTGCGCGGTGTGGGGTTTGTCCCCCAAACAGATAAGTTTTAAAACTGCCTGCTGTCGTTTACCCCTGGCTGTGCTGAAGTTGGTGGTGAAGGTGTTACGCTGACCGGATGAGGAGCTGGTAGAGGATGAGGAAGCAGAGTAGGAAGAGGAAGCAACAGGAGGCAAACTGAAGTGCACTGCAATCCTCGGTGGTGGAAGGACATGCGCCAAACTGCTATCCGCCTCAGGCCCAGTCGCCACTGCATTTACCCAGTGTGCTGTTATGGAGATATAACGGCCCTGACCGTGCTTACTGGTCCACGTATCCGTAGTCAGGTGCACCTTGCCACAGATGGAGTTGTGCAGTGCACACCTGATTTTGTCCCCTACTTGGTTGTGAACGGAAGGGATGGCTCGCCTTGAAAAGTAGTGGCGGCTGGGCACGACGTACTGTGGGACAGCCACCGCCATAAGGCCTTTAAAATATCCGTCTCCACCAGACGTAATGACAGCATTTCAAAGGTAAGTAATTTAGAAATGCTGGCATTCAGGGCTAGGGATCGCGGGTAGGTAGGGGGGTACTTCCTCTTCCTCTCCAGCGTTTGGGATATGGAGAGCTGAACTCTTCCGTGTGACATTGTGGAGATGCTTGGTGATCCAGGTGTTGGTGTTGCTGGCAGATCCTCTGTTTGTGGGGTGCCAGGTGGCACTGTCACTCCAGAGGTGGATGAAGAGGCCGCGACTGCAGCAGAAGAGGAAGCAGGAGGAGCCAGAGACCTTTCTTGGTTTTTGAGGTGTCTACTCCACTGCAGCTCGTGCTTTGCACTTAAATGCCTGGTCATGCAGGTGGGGTCAGGTTGAGAACGTTTATGCCTCGCTTCAGGCTCTGATTGCACAGGGTGCAAACCACTCGTGTCTTGTCGGCAGCACATTGTCTGAAGAACTGCCACGCCAGGGAACTCCTTTGAGCTGGCTTTGGTGTGCTCGGTCCCTTGCTGCGGTGGGCAGTAGGAGGCGTACTGTCTAGAGGACAGCCGCTCCGCTTTTGCACCCTGCTCCCTCTTCTGCTGTGCTGGTGGCTCTGCGCGACCACCGCCTCTTCCTCCGAACTACATCGGTCACTCGCATGACCTTGATTCCATGTGAGGTCGAGGACCTCATTGTCCTCCACATCATCTTCCACCCAGTCTTCACCCCTCACTTCCTTGTCAGTCTGCACGCTTTCGAAAGCCCCAGCATTTGGCACCTGTGTTTCGTCATCATCCGAGACGTGCTGCGATGGTCCTCCCATGTACTCATCTTAAAAAATAAGTGGTTGGGCATCGGTGCACTCAATCTCTTCCACTTCTGGGGCAGGGCTAGGTGGATGGCCCTGGGAAACCCTGCTAACATAGTCATCAAAAAGCAGAAGATACTGCTGCATGACTTGGGGCTCAGACTGCTTGGCTGATTTGCAAGGGGGTCAGGTGAAAGACTGATGGAGACCGGCTGCAGGTGCCAACTGTGGTCTTTCAGCAGGAGACTGGGTAGGAGACAATGTGAAGGAACTGGATCCACTGTCAGCAACCCAATCTACTATCGCCTGTACTTGTTCAGGCCTCACCATTCGTAGAGCAGCATTAGGCCCGACCAAATACCGCTGCAGGTTTTGTCGCCTACTCGCACCTGAGGAAGGGGTTTCACTTGTGCGTGTAGCTGGCACAGATCGACCACGTCCTCTCCCTGCAGCAGGAGCTCCACCAGCAGCACCACGACCTGGGCCACATCCCTTATTTGACGCTCTCCTCATATTTTTTGAATTTAGGATCTTGCCCTAAATGGGTGTTTAATTAATAGTAAAAAAGAACGACAGTATGTAAAGGGTGTATCTCACACGGCCTGAACCAGACTAGGCCTCAATTAAAGATTTCTTTGCACAAAATGGCTGTATTTCAAATGGCTGTATTTCAAATGGCTGTATTTCAAATGGCTGAATCAAACCCCTGTATGTATAGAGGGGATCACACACGCCCTGAATCAGTGTAGGCCTGAATTAAAGATTTATTTGCAACAAATGGCTGTATTTCAAATGGCTGTATTTCAAATGCCTAATTCAAACCCCTGTATGTATAGGGGGATCTCACACGCCCTGAATCAGTGTAGGCCTGAAGTAAATATATCTTTGCACAAAAAGGTTGTATTTCAAATGGCTAATTCAAACCCCTGTAGGTAGAGATAGTATCTTAGAGGGCCTGAACCTCTGTAGGCCTGAAGTAAATATATCTTTGCACAAAATGGCGGTATTTAAAATGGCTGTATTTCAAATGCCTGATTCAAACCCCTGTATGTAGTGGGGTATCTCACATGGTCTGAACCAGTGTAGGCCTGAAGTAAATATATCTTTCCACAAAAAGGATGTATTTCAAATGACTGTATTTCAAATGCTTAATTCAAACCCCTGTATGTAGAGGTGGTATCTCACAGGGACTGAACCTCTGTAGGCCTGAATTCAATATTGGTGCACCAAATGGTGGTATTTAAAATCTCTGAATGTAACCCAAATGTATTAAGGGTGTATCTCACAATGACATCTGCATCATAGGCTGCCAACAAAATATTTGGAGCCCAAACGACTGTTTGTTTAAGAACTGAATTTGACAGCAGTATATAAGCCGGTAATTTCACACGTGCTGATGCTGCAAGGCCTGAAAATAGTGTTTTTTGTCAAATAAGTGTGTTTTTCAAACCCCAGAAAATGATGGGTGTATTTCTAGCTTAAATTGCACACTGACTAATACAGATGTTGTAGATTGCCAAAAAAGTATTTTTTTGCTAACAGAATATGAATGCTGTATATATTAAACTTGAATTTAACACTTGCAGATCTGGAAAATACTGTTTTTTGAAGGAAAAAAAAAAGTGTGCTTTTCAAACCCCAGAAAATGATGGGTGCATTTCTAGCTTAAATTGCACACTGACTAATACAAATGTTGTAGATTGCACAAAATGTCTTTTTTTGGTAACAGAATATGAATGCTGTATATATTAAACTTGAATTTAACACTTGCAGATCTGGAAAATACTTTTTGAAGGGGAAAAAAAAGTGTGTTTTTCAAACCCCAGAAAATGATGGGTGTATTTCTACCTTAAATTGCACATTGACTAATCCAGATGTTGTAGTTTGCCCCCATAAAATGGTGATTTGCAATGTCCCAAAAGCTCAGATGCAGTGCTGGTGCACTGAGCATGCATAAAATGGCCGCCGCCGCCACCCACCTAACTTACAGAATTATAAAAGTTTATTTTTTTTCGGTCAATGGCCTCAGGACAGGGTAAAACGATTGTGTCCTGCACCCACGCAACTATTTCTAGGTAGATCGCTGAGTTAGATTCTCTCCTATTCTCTCCCTGAAATCACAAGTCCAGCAGCATCCTCTCCCTACACTTGTAATAGCAGAGTGACATACAGCGCTACGTGACTCAAGCTTATATAGAGACTTCATCACATGCTGCTCTGGCCAATCACAGCCATGCCATTAGTAGGCATGGCTGTGATGGCATCTTGGGGCAAGTAGTATGACCAGTGGCGTAACTAGAGTGTTATGGGCCCCAGTGCAAACTTTGGATCGGGGCCCCCCCCCCCCCCTTTTTACAAAGAAGCGGCAGATTTTCTTACGAAGGGCTCTTTCCCTTGTGGTTAGTCCGCTGCGTGAATGAGGGCCAAGCTCCATTCCGGACAGCAGAGACACGGAGCAGTAACATGATTGATAATGCTCCGTGCCTCTCTGTGACCTTTTTACTACAAAATCACAGTGAGATAAAGTTGTCACTGTGAGTTTGTAGCAAAACGATCATAGAGAGGCACAGAGCATTATCAATTATGTTACTGCTACGTGTCTCTGCTGTCCGGAGCGGGGCTTGGCACTCTTTCACACAGCGGATTAGCCACACGGGATCCGCTTGTGTTAAAGAGCCCTAAGCCCAATGCATGGCTACACTAACCCAGTCCTAATAAAATCTGGTCCTACCTCATCCAGGGTGTCGCTGGCTTCGGCGTGATATCCACTGGATCCAGAACAAGGTCCCTGTGGTGATAGAGAAAAAAATGAATAATCACATAAGGAAGGGATGGTGACTGCCCCTATGAAATCACCAGCAGGGGGCGCTGTGCTGGCCTGGTAGACTGAGCTATGCCAATGTATAGCAGGGTAATTTAGGACATTTCCCCTAAGTGCTACCACACAGTACTAATGCCCACATTGTGGCCCCTCACAGTACTAATGCCCACCTTGTGGCCTTTCACAGTAATTAAGCCCACCTTTGTTCCTGTCACAGTAGTTATGCCCAGATATGTGCCCCCTAACAGTAGATATGCCAAATATGTGCCCCCTAACAGGAGTTATGCCAAATATGTGCCCCCTCACGGTATTTATGCCAGATATGTGCCCCCTTCACAGTAGTTATGCCCAGATATGTGCCCCCTTCACAGTGGATATGCCCAGATATGTGCCCCTCACAGTGGATATGCCCAGATATGTGCCCCTCACAGTGGATATAGCAAGATATGTGCCCCTCACAGTAGTTATGGCCAGATATGTTCCCCCTCACAGTAGTTATGACCAGATATGTGCCCACTCACAGTAGTTATGCCAGATTATTTGCCCCTCACAGTAATGACCAGATACGTGCCCCCCTACAGTGGTTATGCTAGATTATGTGCCCCTCACATTAGATATGCCCACATATGTACCCCTCACAGTGGTTATGCCAGATTATGTGCCCCCCCTCACAGTAGTTGATATATGTGCCCCCTCATAGTAATGCCTTTATATGTGCCCCCCTCACAGTAGTTATGACAGATTAGGTGCCCCCTCAGTAGAGATGCACACTTTTGTGCCCCCCCTTCCCCTTTGCCCCCAGTCTGCAAAAAAAAAAAAAAACATACTTACCCTCTTCCCTGATGTTTCACTGCCACACTCACATCGCGCTGCTGGCTGTACTGAAGGCAGTTTCCCGGGCCTTCAGAGCTCCTCCCACAGCCAGCAGCGCGATGTGCGGCAAGCAGAGGGAGCGCTAGAGCTCCTGCTTCACTGATGATCTGGAGACAGCCCGGCAGTGACAAGAACTGCCGGGCCGAGTGTATATGAGTGAGTGCGCGCGTCCCCCCTCTTCCTCCTCCCCCTCTCTGCGCAAACCTCCCCCACCTTGCCTCATAATATTAAACGTGTAATGGAGCGCCCTGACGGGGCTGGCATTGTCACTGTACTTCATGCCGGGCCCCGTCACAGCTCTTCATTACATGTTAGTACAGCGGGCCCCCTCCCCCCGCCGGGCCCGGTCGCAGTCGCACCCCCTGCGACCGCGATCGTTACGCCCCTGAGTATGATGCTTGTTGATTGGCTGCTGTGCAGCCTTTCAAAAAGCGCCAAGAAAGAGCCGAACACCAAACCCGAACTTTTACAAAAATGTTCGGGTTCGGGTCCGGGGTCCAAAAATCCTAAAGTTCGGTACGAACCCGAACTTTACAGTTTGGGTTCGCTCAACCCTAATCATTTCTAATGAAAAAAGTAGTTTTGATTTTTTTGGGAGGGGGCTATTTTTGACAGCATTATGGACTGTCAGTATTACATAAGCAGGCATCCTATTAGGCTATGCCATAGTCCCCTAATTCACCCCCACCGCTTCCAATGTTCCCATTCCAATTCTCCCCGTCACTGCATGATGTGCCCGGACACCTCTGCAGCCAGTCACTTACCTCAGCAGTATATGCTACATGACCATTGAGGCCAGTCAGGTTATTTTTGACAGCATTATGGACTGTCAGTATTACATAAGCAGGCATCCTATTAGGCTATGCCATAGCCATAGTCCCCTAATTCACCCCCCACCGCTTCCAATGTTCCCATTCCAATCCTGCCCGTCACTGCATGATGTGCCCGGACACCTCTGCAGCCAGTCACTGACCTTAGCAGTATATGCTACATGACTATTCAGGCCAGTCATTGGCTACAGTACTCACATAAGGAATAAAGGAAAACACCATTGCTATAGCCAAACAAACATGGAGCATGGAGGATCAGAGTGGTAACGCTGGAAGCAGTATGAGGGGGGAGTGAACTAGGTGAATATATGTTATTTTATTATTTTATGATTATTCCTCCCTGGGGGAACTTTTTTTGTAACTAAGACAACCTTTAACAGCTATAACATTTTGTTAGGCTATAAATGTAATTTTACCGACTTTATTTAGGATTTTTTCATGAACCAGGTTTTTTAAAATAATTTTTGTACATATAATTTTAACTTTTTTTAGGATTTGTAGGCTTAAAGTTTGTAAAAATTGTTAAATATATACAGGTACATCTCAATAAATTAGAATATCAATAACTTTCCATATTTTTCAGACTATGAAATGCTACGGAATTACACACAGTGTGATTTATTTTAAGCTTTTATTTCTTTTAATGTTGATGATTACGGCTAGAGATGAGTGAAGTTTTAAAAATTTGATTCGTCAAGAAATTCGATTTGCTACAAATTACTTCATCACAAATCTCGGCATATGAAACTCACATTTAGGTGCTCAGGGGGTTAATCCAGGGTTAAAAAAAATTATACTCACCTCATCCACTTGATCGCAGAGAGGCCACCTTGATTGAAGAAAACCCGCCAAAGGACCTGCAGCGAGCTTGATGACGGTACTACGTGAACACGCTAGACTCGCACAGTGACATCATCATATCACTAATAACGTCAACGCGCGTGGCCAGTGTGATCACGTGGTGACGTCATCATACTCACCACAGGTCCTTTGGCAAAGTGAATTGACCGAAAAAAAAAAAAAAATTGGCCATTTTTAATTTTTTCTGTTTTGCCGTTTGCCATATGGGATAAATATTTTTATATCTTAATAGTACAGGCATCTTTGCACTTATTGTTTGCGATTATGTATATTTTTTATTGTTTATGTATTTTTATTTTCAGTTTGGGGAAAAAGAGGTGATTTAAATTTTTATATTTTTTTATATTTTTAAAAACTTTTAAATTTTTTCTACAATTTTTTCTCCCCCATAGAGAACTATAACTAGCAATCATGAGATTTCTTCTCTCATAGACTCAAATACATTAGCATTGAGGTGTATGAGAAATATACTGTATTCCTATGGAGCCCTGTCACAGGCAGGGGCTCCATAGAAACAAATGTACGGCATCCTTATATCTTTGGGGAAAACAGAGGCTGCCACACACACACTCTGGCCCCCCAATCCTCGCTGAGATGAGCCGGAACACCCCTGGAAATGTGCTTATGGGTTTTTGCCATGGTTTCATGTTTGACTGCGGCATCTTCTTTAGCAATGACCTTTTGTGGTTTACCCTCCATGGAGGATGTCAATGACTTTCTTCTGGACAACTATCAAATTGGCAGTCTTCCCCAAAATTGTGTAGCCTACTGAACCAGACTGAGGTGCCATTTAAAGGGGTTGTCTCATCATAGACAATGGGGGCATATCGCTAGGATATGCCCCCATTGTCTTATAGGTGTGGGGCCCACCGCTGGGACCCGCACCTATATCAAGAACGGAGCCCCGCAAGTCAAGGAGTGAGCACTGCGCATGCGCAGCCGCCCTCCTTTCATTTTCTATGGGGCCGTCGGCCCAATAGAAATGAATGAGAGTGGGGGCTGTGCATGCGCTGTATGCTCCCATTCACTTCTATGGGGAGCCGGCTCTGTTCTCGATATAGGTGCAGGCCCTAGCGATGGGACCTGCACCTATAAGACAATAGGGGCATATCCTAGCGATACGCCCCCATTGTCCATGATGAAACAACCCCTTTAAAGACTTAGGAAACCTTTGCAGGTGTTTTGTGTTGATTATATGATTAGTGTTTGAGACCTTGAGTCCACAACATTGAACTTTTTGGGCTTTTGGGTTTTCATTAGCTGTAAGCCATAATCATCAACATTAAAAGAAATAAACACTTGAAATAGATCACTCTGTGTATAATGAATCTATATAATATATGAGTTTGACTTTCTTAATCGAATTACTGAAATAAATCATATAGCTACCCTAAAATAGCTTTTTTTATTTGTGTTCTTCATCAACTACCATTAATTTTGATGTTTTACATCTTTATTTAAAGGGAATCTGTCACCATAAAAATCAAAATAATTCGCAGGCAGCATGTAATAGAAAAAGATAGAGGAAACCAACATCCAGAACCCAGACATAGGATGGGACAAGGTATATAGCGTCTCGGCTGCAGTTACAAAGTAAAAAAAAGTCCAGCAATCCGGCAACACTTCCTAAAATCTCCAAGCTTTATTTCCTTATGATAAAATTAGGACAGGAGCATACTGTAGAAAAGGCATAGCTAACTCATTTGAGATAGTTATCTCCTGTCTTTAGTCATGGCATAGTATGAATATATCCTGCATAACAATTTAAAAGACTGCACAGCATCTCCTTAGCTCCGTTTGATCTTATCATTAACTGTTAAAGCACCTGTATAATCCAACCCTATAAATTAAAACACATAATGTCTAACTGCAAATAAAGCCCTTTAGGGAACATGTGTCCAGCCTCAAATCCAGTGAAATTCCCTTGTTTGGACTTTGTGAGTCCAAACTCCACCTCTCTGGGGCCTGGACGCATAATCACAACCTGGAACCCTGAAGGAGGATAAATCACCTATGTGATAATCATTAAAATGACGTGATATTGCTGAAATATTTCTAGTACCTGTACCTGGGACATAATTTACATGTTCAGAAATTATTTTATAGAGTGAAAGTATCGTAGAGCGCACGTTTGTTACATGATTCGCAAATTATAACGTATGCTCATTTAGTATATGTTATAACTCAGATACCATATTCAACATAACAGGTTCCCTTTAAAAGCGATTGGGTCAGGTCTGTACAAACTTGATTGGTGGAAGGTGTTTTTTTTTGTGCAATTATTTTTTATGTATTTATTATTTTATTTATTTGATTTTGCTTTCACGGCTGTCAATCAAATGTTAACTATATGTACTGTATGTATAGATAGTTGTATTTTTTTAAATGGTGGTCGAAAAGTATGGAGACACCAGAATAAATGGAAAACGGTAGTTAGGAATGCATCCGGTGTGTGGCATGTTGCTACGAGGAAAGGGGCAAAACTGTGAGGGGTGATGTCCAACACTGCGGCCATTTTAAAAGTTGCCACCTTGGAACGATATTTTCAAACATGAAGGAATGCATGTGACATATGTGTCTGAGAATTTGACAAGGAATCCAAATCTGTGCTTACATGTGACACAGATATGGCTGTGAGATTAACATGTGAGAAGAGGACAAAGATTGTGCTGATCTCCGGGGAGTGCATTTTAGTGGATTTCAACGCTTGGCACCATAATAAACCCATTTGCCATGCCACAGTTTCCAAAGTTCAACAAACAATTTGTGTGCTGGACCTTCCAAAAAGTGGACATAAAAAACTGCCACAGACAAAGCAACAATAATGGCTGTCCTGGCATCCATTAACAAGAGCCCACATTGTAGCATCGAATAAATGTATGTCACATTTAAGATATATACGTCACATGAACCCCTTCTAATTTGAAAATATCTACTTGGTTCCAAGATGGCAGCTTTCCAAATGACCACCATGTTGCACACCGTCCTTCACAGATTTTCCCCCTTTCCTTTAGCAACATGCCACACACAGAATGGTGCTCTCAACCACTGCTTTCCATTTACTGCCATCAGACACCTAATTAGTAAATAGAGTCCATCTGTATGTAATTTATTCTCAGTATAACTGCAGCTGTTCTGTGAAAGATTCAGGGGTTTGTTAGAGAATATAAGTGATCAAACAGCATCATAAAACCAAGGAACACACCGGACAGGTCAGAGATAAAGTTGTGGAAAGGTGTAAAGCAGGGTCAGGTTTTAAAAAATATACCCAAGCTCTGAACATTTCACGGAGCACTGTTCAATCCATTATCCAATTAAAGGAGTATGGCACAATGTCAAACCTACCAGGACAAGCCTGTCCACCTAAACTAACAGCCTAGGCAAGGAGAGCACTAATTAGAAAGGCAGTCAAGAAGACTATGGTTACTCTGGAGGAGGTGCAGAGATCCACAGCTCAAGTGGGAGAATCTATCCAAAGGACTACTATTAGTCATGTACTCCACAAATCTGGCCTTTATGGAAGAGAGCCAAGAAGAAATCAATTTTTGAAAACAAGCCATAAGAAGTCCTGTTTGAGTTTTGCCACAAGCCATGTAAGAGATGCAGCAAACATATGGAAGAAGGTTCTCTCGTTAGATGTGACCAAAGTTGAACTTTGTGGCCTAAATTAAAAATATAGGTTTGGCAGAAAACTAACACTGCCCATCAGCCTGAACACACCATCCCTACCATGAAACATGGTGGTGGCAGCATTCTGCTGTGGGGATGCTTTTATTCAGCATGGACAGGGAAGATGGTCAGAGTTGATGGGAAGATGGATGGAGCTAAATACAGTGCAATCCTAGAGTAAAACCTGGTAGAAGCTGCAGAAGACTGGGGCAGAGGTACACCTGCTAGCAGGACAACAGCCTTAAACATACTGCCAGACAGGGGCGGACAGGGAACTTAAATTGGCCCTGGAAAAAAAATAAAACATTTGTAGACAGGTCCAAATTAACAGAAGCTGGGGCAACATAAGTAGGTGGGGGTCAACAATACCATAGTGCACAATACCATCCCAGCAGAGCCAAATAACACAGTGTAGCACAATATACTGCCCCAAAAGCTGGCCCTCTGTGGTGGCCATCAATAGCTACCATCTTCTGTCCTCCTCCTCCAGTTGTCTATGGAGCAGGGGGCTTGGGAGGTGAGTTGTGGGCCACAGCAGTTGAATTCAGGAGGGCATGTGCGGTTGCTGGCTGGGTAAATGAGTCACTGCTCTCTCTCTCTTTCTCTCAGAAGTGCAAAAAACAGCAGAAAATGACTGCTGGGGAGTTTCTTATATAATAAAGGGTAGACAACTTTCCTATTGGTTGCTAGGGATGTTGCTAAGCTCAGACAAAGATATTGCAGCCTTCTCATTAGCCCACAAGCAAGAAGCAGTGAGGGTACTGATGAAAAAAAATCTAGAATATTTGCGATTACGAAGATATAGCACTATATTCTAGATCTTCGCAAATTCTCGAAGTGCCGATATTCGCGATAAAAATTTGCGATTAGAATATTTGCGATCAACACTACTAAATAACAAAAAAAATGACAGGAAATAGAGCAACCCATGGGGAGGCAAGTGTCATAGTAATAACAGCCATCTACCATGTAACCCAGAAGGTAGTAACAATCCCGGTGCACCGGAAGCAGGCGGACGGCGGCTTCCATGTCAGATTTTGCCATAAAAGCCCCTTTGCCTGCATCCCTGACTAAGGATACCACCCTGTCAAAGGAAACGCGAGAAACAGAGGCCTCGTCTTTTGAAATGCCGTCGTTAACTGAGGCACCCTTGGGGAAGGACAGATGGTAAATAAGGCGAAACTTACCTGTTTCCCACTTGGAAACAAGGCCCAAAAGGGAAATCCGGATATTAGAAAAGGGGTGGGATGTAAACAGGCCAACTATTCTCCCCAACTACACCTCTTTTAGGATTTTTTTCCGCAAAACATCAGAGTTGCGCTTAGCTGAGGCCAGGTCATCTGCCTAAGGGGGAGAACTAGAAAAATAAAAGGGGATAAAAAAACGAACGAAAAACCGAAGCAAAGCTGTGAGGCGGCAACCTTATTATGGTAAAGGTCGAGCCACGGGGACATCGCGACTACTCTCACTGGAGTCTTTTCCACCAGCAGGCCCTGTGGGTCTTGGAGGCGCAAAGTGGGCTCGTGAACAGCGGATGACTGCATTCAGTCCTCCCCATATGGAGCACTCGTGCTTGTACTTACAGAGGGAGAAGAATCTGCAGTGACCCTTGTTATAGAGCCAGCAGGCTCCCGGTCTGCGAACGTCCACTGGCGCCCCTGTCCGCTGGATGAGGAGGCAGTGGTCACTGCCGGAAAGGGGTGGGTTCTTTGGGCCATCATCAGATGAAGACAAAGATCTGCGGCCTTTACCTCCCAACCAATGCCCAGACATCTCCACTGCGCCTGCGCCGATGACATCATAGTGCTCCGAGGAACAGGCGCAGTGGAGATGTCTGAGCAGGGAAGCGGTCAGACATTCACTGCGCATGCGCCGAACAGAGACGCGCACGGAGAGGATCGCATTCAGCAGGAGATGGGCGGGCTGGAGGGACGCGCTGGGCGGCGGCAGTTTATGAAGGTAGACGGAGCCTCTAGGTGCTAATGACGCCCCCATAGCACCTAGAGGCTCATTAGCATATAGAGTTGTTATTTTAGCAAAACGGCTGCCCCAAAACCTATCATATTAGGATGGTTTGTTAGAGCAGACACTAGCGGATCGCTAGTGTCTGACACCTAAATACAGTGGGGGAAATAATTATTTGACCCCTCACTGATTTTGTAAGTTTGTCCAATGACAAAGAAATGAAAAGTCTCAGAACAGTATCATTTCAATGGTAGGTTTATTGTAACAGTGGCAGATAGCACATCAAAAGGAAAATCGAAAAAATAACTTTAAATAAAAGATAGCAACTGATTTGCATTTCATTGAGTGAAATAAGTATTTGAACCCCTACCAACCATTAAGAGTTCTGGCTCCCACAGAGTGGTTAGACACTTCTACTCAATTAGTCACCCTCATTAAGGACACCTGTCTTAACTAGTCACCTGTATAAAAGACACCTGTCCACAGAATCAATCAATCAAGCAGACTCCAAACTCTCCAACATGGGAAAGACCAAAGAGCTGTCCAAGGATGTCAGAGACAAAATTGTAGACCTGCACAAGGCTGGAATGGGCTACAAAACCATTAGCAAGAAGCTGGACAACTGTTGGTGCGATTGTTCGAAAATGGAAGGAGCACAAAATGACCATCAATCGACCTCGCTCTGGGGCTCCACGCAAGATCTCACCTCGTGGGGTGTCAATGGTTCTGAGAAAGGTGAAAAAGCATCCTAGAACTACACGGGAGGAGTTAGTTAATGACCTCAAATTAGCAGGGACCACAGTCACCAAGAAAACCATTGGAAACACATTACACCGCAATGGATTAAAATCCTGCAGGGCTCGCAAGGTCCCCCTGCTCAGGAAGGCACATGTGCAGGCCCGTCTGAAGTTTGCCAATGAACACCTGAATGATTCAGAGAGTGACTGGGAGAAGGTGCTGTGGTCTGATGAGACCAAAATAGAGCTCTTTGGCATTAACTCAACTCGCTGTGTTTGGAGGAAGAAAAATGCTGCCTATGACCCCCAAAACACCGTCCCCACCGTCAAGCATGGGGGTGGAAACATTTTGCTTTGGGGGTGTTTTTCTGCTAAGGGCACAGGACAACTTATTCGCATAAACGGGAAAATGGACGGAGCCATGTATCGTGAAATCCTGAGCGACAACCTCCTTCCCTCTGCCAGGAAACTGAAAATGGGTCGTGGATGGGTGTTCCAGCACGACAATGACCCAAAACATACAGCAAAGGCAACAAAGGAGTGGCTCAAGAAGAAGCACATTAAGGTCATGGTGTGGCCTAGTCAGTCTCCGGACCTTAATCCAATCGAAAACCTATGGAGGGAGCTCAAGCTCAGAGTTGCACAGAGACAGCCTCGAAACCTTAGGGATTTAGAGATGATCTGCAAAGAGGAGTGGACCAACATTCCTCCTAAAATGTGCGCAAACTTGGTCATCAATTACAAGAAACGTTTGACCTCTGTGCTTGCAAACAAGGGTTTTTCCACCAAGTATTAAGTCTTTTTTTGTTAGAGGGTTCAAATACTTATTTCACTCAATGAAATGCAAATCAGTTGCTATCTTTTATTTAAAGTTATTTTTTGATTTTCCTTTTGATGTGCTATCTGCCACTGTTACAATAAACCTACCATTGAAATGATACTGTTCTGAGACTTTTCATTTCTTTGTCATTGGACAAACTTACAAAATCAGTGAGGGGTCAAATAATTATTTCCCCCACTGTATGTGATACGAAGTGATAGAAACCCTTTAAGGGACAGGAGCAGAGAGAAAAGAGAAGTGACAGGACACAGTTTAGATTACAGGTTGAATTAACCCTTTAGGATCAAATTGGCTTATCAGGAGATATATATGTTAAAGGCATCTCATTCAGTAGCTATATAACTAAGCGTGGGTTCACATCTCCTTTATGGATTCCGTTAAGTGGGGACTGTGGGGACTATTTTATTATCAGCCAGTGACTGTGTTACTGTAATACTGTTATCAATTCAGCACATAGTTTTCCCTGTGCGTGCATTCACATTTCACTTCACTTGGTTCGTTGTACTACTGTCAGTGTCAGACTGTTGTCACTGTGGGTAACAATGCACAACAGACAACAATGCACACCACAGTGACAGCTCCTGACTCCTGTCCTAAGTCCTCCTGTCCGGTGTCAGCCTCAGCTTCCCTTCACTATCACTATAATCAATCACTCTTCCTGATCCTGACTCACTCATTAGAGAGCTGAAGAGCCAACTGAGTCAGCAGCAGCAAGTGAATCGAATGGATAGCATCTACGCATGCGCACCGGCACCTAGAGTCTTCGGTTCACTTGCGAGTCAGCTCAGCAGTCAGTGACTCAGCAAGTGAACCGAAGATCCGATTCATTAATCGGTTCATTTGAATGAGCTGATTCAAATGAACCGATTCATCTGATAGATCCGAACTTCCCATCACTATTGTACACAGCGCAGCGTGCAGGAGGGATAACCGCGGGCGCACTGAGGTCATATCCGGCGGGCCGCGGCATTACAGGAACAGCACCAGCTGCTCTGACGTCCTGCCGCCGGATATACGTCACAGGATATCCGGCGGCAGACGTCAGAGCAGCTGGTGCTGTTCCTGTAATGCCGCGGCCCGCTAAATATGACCTCAGTGCGCCCGTGGTTATCCCTCCTGCACGCTGCGCTGTGTACAACCTGCTCAGCAGTTTCGACCAGCACACGGCCCACAGCGCTCAGCCACACCAGCTTGCGAGACAGCAGGAGCTTCTGGAGCAGGGCAGGTATCAGATAAACTCATCCAGTTGGAAGGGAGGGCAATCATAGTGCTGTTATGATTTATGGACACAGCTCTCAGCATGCTTAGCCAGCCTTCTATCTGGCTTTGCATCTTGAGAGTCACAGTCCACAGGCTGTTTCTGAGCCTGTGGACTGTGACTCTCAAGAAGCACAGCCAGATAGAAGGCTGGCTAAGCATGCTGAGAGCTGTGTCCATAAATCATAACAGCACTATGAAAATTACTGACTGGCTAAGCATGCTGAGAGCTCAGTCTAAATAACATAACACATTAAAGAAATTACTGTTTCTAGCTGCTAGTCCACAGCAGCTAGAAACTGTAATTTCTTTAAAGGGATTCTGTCACCAGGTTTTACCCCTGTCAGCTAAAAATATGCTGATGTTCAGGGCGTCTTCACGATTCCTAATGTGGGCTTATAAATGTCATCTGTGGGCTTATTTAGCTAAAAAACAGCTATTACTAACCTGTCAGTCAAACAAATAAGGTGCCCAAGGGGATGTTAATGGATGCAAGGTGCCGGCCGCACCCGCCGCCGTTCGTGCCCAGCGCCGCCTTTCCGGACTTCTGCGCCGCCTCCTAATCCTCTGTGCAGCCTCTCGCTCTCCCTCCCTCCCCCCTCCTGTAAGATCTCGCGCTTGCGCACAGGGCTCTGCCTGATGCGCCCGTACGGACTTCTCCATTTGGCTTCTTACAGCGAAGTGCGCATGCGCCGGCACTTCGCTCAACCCTTGTATGCGCGAGATCTTACAGCAGGAGGAGGGGGGAGGGAGGGAGAGCGAGAGGCGGCACAGAGGATTAGGAGGCGGCGCAGAAGTCTGGAAAGGCGGCGCTGGGCACGAACGGCGGTGGGTGCGGCCGGCACCTTGCATCCATTAACATCCCCTTGGGCACCTTATTTGTTTGACTGACAGGTTAGTAATAGCTGTTTTTTAGCTAAATAAGCCCACAGATGACATTTATAAGCCCACATTAGGAATCGTGAAGACGCCCTGAACATCAGCATATTTTTAGCTGACAGGGGTGAAACCTGGTGACAGAATCCCTTTAATGTGTTATGTTATTTAGACACAGCTTTCAGCATGCTTAGCCAGCCTTCTATCTGACTGGCTAAGCATGCTGAGTGCTGTGTCCATAAATCATAACACAGCTCTATGAAAATTACTGTTTCTAGCTGCTGTTGTCCACAGCAGCTAGAAAACAGTAATCTTCATAGTCAAGTTAAATGATCACTATAGTGTCAGGAAAACAAAGCGGTTTTGCTGACACTATAGTGCCCTGAGGGTGCCCCCACCCTCAGGGTCCCCCTCCCGTGGTCCCCCTCCATGTTGCCAAGATAGACGCCAAATGAAGGGGTAGTTGCAGGAACAAAATACTTTAATGGTATCGATAAAATATATATGTAATTAAGACACTGAGTGCAGTTCCATAAAAAGGCCCAGCAAAATCCTCAGCACCAGGCCCATGATGCTCTTAATCCGGCCCTGACCAGGTACAGTATGCTGCCGCAGGATCGAACCTTTAATATAGAGCAGCCCAATCACGCAGAAAGGTATATATACTGAGCTGTGTGGCGGGATGGTTTTGGGGTATTTGCGGGAGGGGGTGAAGAGATGAACTTGCAGATTGTGTCATAGAAAACGGATCCGTCCCCATTGACTTACATTGTGTGCCAGGACGTTTGGCTCAGTTTCATCAGACGGACCTCAAAACGCTGCAAGGAGTGTTTTGGTGTCCCTCTCCAAAGCGGAATGGTGACTGAACTGATGCAAACTGATGCATTCTGAGCTGATCCTTTTCCATTCAGAATGCTCTAGAATGCAAACTGATCAGTTTTGGACCGCTTGTGAGAGCCCTGAACGGATCTCACAAACGGAAAGCCAAAACGCGTAGTAGACTAAGGCATGTGGACCATGCAAATGGGGGATGGGAGATTATAGGTTTATTTCAAAGGCTTCATTTAGGCCATAGGGGTTCAAGTTGTTCAATTTTAAAATCCAATACATCTCCCGTCTTTTGATGTATTGAAGACTGTTGCGTTGGTACTCCGGAGTTCTATGGGCGTTATCTTAAATTCCAAAAAGATCCATCACGGCATTCAGCAGCATTGCGTGAGACGCTGTGTTTTATGAACCTGTTTCTTACATTTGATCTATGCTTATTCAGGGCACACTGTAAGCGGCACAGGCAGCGCAGCGATGCTGCCGTTGCCTAAAATAACAAAGCTCCGTACAGCAAGGAGTACTAGCTCCAGTGAGGAGGGGTTAGCTCCAGGGCTATGGTACTCAGGAGAGTAGGGAAAGTGGTGCGCTGTGCCCAAGGACACCAGCGAACATGGCGGCAGTGGAGCTGAAGATGATTCTGGAGTGATGGATACCTACATCCCAGACATGCAGTGTGTGATGTATGTAGTGCAGTGTGTGATGTATGCATACCTCCCAACCGTCTCAGATACGGCGGGACAGTCCCGGATTACAGTCGTTGTCCCGGTACAGGGGAGGTATGTGCCGCTTTCTGGCAGCTGTCCCTGCAGAGACAGTTGCCTGTATTATGATGAAGCAGAGAGTCGGGATAGGCTTCTTGCTTCATCACCCCATCCCCCCCGCCGGCGCGCCATACCTCTTGACCTCTTGTCTGTGCAGGGGTCGGGGCCGGGGTGGTGTTTTTTTTTAACTTTCTGTGAGGGGCACAATGTGGGCATAGTACTGGGGGGCACAATGTGGGCATAGTACTGGGGGGCACAATGTGGCATAGTACTGGGGGGCACAATGTGGGCATAGTACTGGGAGGCACAATGTGGGCATAGTACTGGAGGAACAATGTGGGCATATTACTGGGGGCACAATGTAGGCATAGTACTGGGGGGCACAATGTGGTCATATTAATAGGGGGCAAAGCTAAGCATATTACTGGGGGCACAATGTGGGCATATTACTGTGGGCACAGCTGGGCATATTACTGGGGGCACAATGTGGGTATTATACTGGGGGCACACAACTGGGCATATTACTGGGGGCACACAACTGGGCATATTACTGGGGGCACATAACTGGGCATTTTACTGGGGGCACATAACTGGGCATATTACTTAGGGATGTCTATAGGGCAACATCTGATATCTATAGTCCAGTGTGTGATGTATAGATTAGTGATGATCGAGCATGCTCGGCCGAACACCTGTTCGGCTCGAGCATCTTGATGATCGGCACATGGCGGTATGGCCAAATACCACATGTGCTCGAGCGCGATGCTCGAGTCTCCGCCCGCACGTTTCCTTTCTGCTACACAGCCAATAAACGTGCGGGTAAGTACTGCCCTCACTGTAATGCCGTAGTCATGTTGGCTGCTGGCATTACAGTGATTGGCTGGCCAGAATGGGTCATCAGGTGCTATATAGCACCTGATGACGCATGTTTGGCTCATTCTTAGTTAGGGAGAGCTGTGCTGAGGAAGGGACAGACAGTGTAGGGAGTGAAATAGGAATAATTTTATTAGAAAAACTTTTCATAGACCCAAAAGTCCTTTTAAGGACTATTGTTGTGTGTGGCAGCAGCAATATATATTTTTAGCGCAACCTGCGCTAAATTGCTAAAACTTAACAGACCCAAAAGTTCTTTCAAGGACTATTGTGTGTAGCAGCAGCAATATCATTTTTTAAGCGCAAACTGCGCTAAATAGCTAAAACTTTACAGACCCAAAAGTCCTCCTAAGGACTATTGTGTGTGGCAGCAATATCTAATTTTAGCGCATCCTGTGCTAAATAGCGTACAATAGTTAGGCCGCTGCAGACAGCGACATCAGCTGCACCACATCTCCTGTGTAAAGTGCGCGCATCCAAAAAATATCTGTGACATGCAATGTACTTTTTCAATAGACGGTGTCCGCTTCTGACAGTGACATAACCAGTGCCATATCTGCAGTGTAACGTGCGCGCTTAAAAAATGTATGTGTCACATACAGTGTACTTTTTCCGTAGATGGTGTCCGCAGCGGACAGTCACATTAGCTGCGCCACATCTGCAGTGTAAAGTGTGCACATCCAAAAAATATCTGACATCCAGTGTACTTTTTCAGTAGACGGTATCGGCTGCGGACAGTGAGATTAGCTGCGCCACATCTACTGTGTAAAGTGTGGGCATCCAAAAAATATCTGTGACATCCAGTGTACTTTTTCCGTAGACGGTGTACGCTACGGGCAGTGACATTACCAGCGCCACATTTACAATGTAACGTGTGCGCTTCAAAAAAAATTTCTGTGACATGCAGTGTATGTTGTCAATAGACAGTGTCCACTTCTGACAGGGACATTACCAGGGCCACATCTGCAGTGTAAAGTGTGCTCTTCAAAAATGTATCTGTGACATATAGTGTACTTTTTTGCGTAGACGCTGCAGACAGTGACATTACCGGTGGTATCTCTCCTGTATAACGTTTCCTCATCCCAAATACCTGTGACATTCCCTGTTATTTTTCATTAGCCGCTGGTTACAGCATTGACATTATCTGCGGGATATCTCCTGTGTGACGTTTTCACATCCCAAATACCTTTTTAAATTTGTTTGCGCATACACTTCCAAATCCTATGCTACTGTACTTGTGACAGACTTTCAATCATATATAACATTTAATATGAAGATGGCGAGCAGTAAGGGACGGGGCAGTGGCTATGATGCTGATGGTGCACACAGAGGCCGTGGCCCTGGGAGCGGTGAAACTGTGCCTGCTGCCAGAGCACAAGAAAAACAATCATCCACCATACCTAGCTTTATGTCCCAGTTTTCAGGGCGGCGCAGGAAACTTGAAGTCAGACTAGTGCGACCAGGTGGTCGGTTGGATTGCAGCAGATAATGCTTCCAGTCAGTTAAGCACCACCCTGTCTTCCACCAAGTCCAGTCTCAGTAGCCAAGAGTCTGCTCAACCCAATTCTCACCCTGATCCTCCTTCCTCCCACCATGGAGAGTCTGGGCAAACAAGTGATCCCACACTCGGATATTCCGAGGAGCTCTTTTCAGCGCCATTCCTTGATTCGGCCCTCTCGACAAGCAAGATTGAAGAGGGACAGACCTTGTACCATGATTCCCAAACTCTTGAGCATCCACAATCCCAATAGGATGCCGGTGGGGAACGGCAACTACTGTTTAATGAGGTGGATGATGATGAGACACAGTTGACAATAACTCAACAGCAATTACTGTCTCAAGAGGTTGATGAAGAGGATGAGACACAGTTGTCAATCACTGAGGTAGTGGATAGGTCAACAAGTCAGGAGGATGAGCAGAGTGAGGAAGTAGAAGAGGAGGTGGTGGACGATGAAATCACTGACCCAACCTGGGAAGTTGGAAAGCTGAGCGAGGACAGCAGTACAGAGGGGAAGGGATCTGCTGCACCGCAACAGGCTGGAAGAGGCAGTCGGTGGCAAAAGGGAGAAGTAGGGCCACACAAAACTTGCCCGCAACTGTTCCCCGGAGCACCCCCTTGCGTAAATCTCCCTTACCAAGGGGTAGGTGTTCCTCAGTCTAGCGCTTTTTTGAGAAAAGTGCGGACGACAAAAGAATTGTAATTTGCAACCTGTGCCATACAAAAATGAGCAGGGGTGTGAACATTAGCAACCTCACCACCACCAGCATGATCCACCACATGGCATCAAAGCAACGTAATAGGTGAGCCGAACGCCTGGGTCCACAATCTGTGTCTGCGGGTCACACCACTGCCTCCTCTTCCCCTATGTTACGTGCTGGCCAATCCCCTATCGAAGGCGCAGGTCCAGATGCCTCCCGCCCTGCACCTGGACCTTCGCAAGCACCATCAGCGACCACATCCACTTCCGTGTCCCAGCGCAGCGTACAAATGTCCTTACCCTAGGCATTTGAACGCAAGCGCAAATACCCAGCCACCCACCCACAGGCCATAGCACTAAATGCGCAGCTTTCCAAATTACTAGCCCTGGAAATGTTGCCATTTAGGCTTGTGGACACTGAGGCCTTCCGCAGCCTGATGTCGGTGGCTGTCCCGCGTTACGCAGAACCTAGCCGCCACTATTTTTCAAGGTGTGCCATGCGCGCCTTACACCAACATGTGTCCCATAACAGCACACGTGCCCTGACCAACAAAGTTACTGGGAAGGTCCACTTAACCACGGACAAGTGCATTCGGCCAGGGATGCTATATTTCCCTGACGGCACACTAGGTGAATGTTGTGGAGGTCGGGAGCGAGTCGTACCCTGGGATGGCACAGGTGCTACCGACGCCAAGGATTGTAGGCCCTACGTCGATCAGGGTTTCCGCCAGCAGCTACATTAGTGGCTCCAACCCCCACTTCTCCTCCTCCGCCTCCTTCTCCACTTCCACCTCCGAATTATCCGTGTGCAGCACCCGTCAGTCATCAGTTGGTAACTAGAAGAAGTGTAGCACTGCAGTGGGGAAGCGGCAACAGGCCGTGCTGAAGCTCATACACATGAGCTGTGGCAGGGAATAAGAGACCAGACTGAGCTGTGGCTCTCGCAACTTAACCTAGAAGCAGGCATAGTTGTGTCTGATAATGGCCGTAACTTAGAAACATAGAAACATAGAATGTGTCGGCAGATAAGAACCATTTGGCCCATCTAGTCTGCCCAATATACTAAATACTATGGATAGCCCCTGGCCCTATGTTATATGAAGGATGGCCTTATGCCTATCCCATGCATGCTTCAACTCCTCCACTGTATTTGCAGCTGCCACTTCTGCAGGAAGGCTATTCCATGCATCCACTACTCTCTCAGTAAAGTAATACTTCCTGATATTACTTTTAAACCTTTGCCCCTCTAATTTAAAACTATGTCCTCTTGTAGCAGTTTTTCTTCTTTTAAATATTCTTTCCTCTTTTACCTTGTTGATTCCCTTTATGTATTTAAAAGTTTCTATCATATCCCCTCTATCTCGTCTTTCCTCCAAGCTATACATGTTAAGGTCCTTTAATCTTTCCTGGTAAGTTTTATCCTGCAATCCATGTACCAGCTTAGTAGCTCTTCTCTGAACTCTCTCCAAAGTATCAATATCCTTCTGGAGATATGGTCTCCAGTACTGAGCACAATACTCCAAATGAGGTCTCACTAGTGCTCTGTAGAGCTGCATGAGCACCTCCTTCTTTCTACTGGTAATTCCTCTTGCTATACACCCAAGCATTCTGCTAGCATTTCCTGCTGCTATGTGACATTGTCTGCCTACCTTTAAGTCTTCTGAAATAATGATCCCTAAATCCCTTTCCTCAGATACTGAGGTTAGGACTGTATCACTGATTTTATATTCTGCTCTTGGGTATTTACGTCCCAGGTGCATTATCTTGCACTTATCAACATTAAATTTTAGTTGCCAGATTTTTGACCATTCCTCTAGTTTTCCTAAGTCCCTTTCCATTTGGTGTATTCCTCCAGGAACGTCAACCCTGTTACAAATCTTTGTGTCATCAGCAAAAAGACACACCTTACCATTGAGGCCTTCTGCAATTTCGCTGATAAAGATATTAAACAATATGGGTCCCAGAACAGATCCCTGAGGTACCCCACTGGTAACAAGACCTTGGTCTGAATATACTCCATTGACTACAACCCTCTGTTGCCTGTCCCTCAGCCACTGCCTAATCCATTCAACAATATGGGAGTCCAAGCCCAATGACTGCACTTTATTGATAAGCTTTCTATGTGGGACAGTATCAAAAGCCTTGCTAAAGTCTAGATAAGCGATGTCTACTGCACCTCCTCCATCTATTATTTTAGTCACCCAATCAAAAAAATCAATAAGATTAGTTTGACATGATCTCCCTGAAGTAAATCCATGCTGTTTTTCATCTTTCAATCCATGGGATTTTAGATGGTTCACAATCCTCTCCTTAAGTATGGTTTCCATTAATTTCCCCACTATCGATGTCAGGCTTACTGGCCTATAGTTGCCTGATTCCTCCCTACTACCTTTCTTGTGAATGGGCACAACATTTGCTAATTTCCAATCTTCTGGGACGACTCCTGTTGCCAGTGATTGGTTAAATAAATCTGTTAATGGTTTTGCTAGTTCACCGCTGAGCTCTTTTAATAGCTTTGGGTGTATCCCATCAGGCCCCTGTGACTTATTTGTATTAATTTTAGACAGTTGACTTAGAACCTCTTCCTCTGTAAAGACACATGCGTCAAAAGATTCATTAGTCTTCTTTCCCAACTGAGGTCCTTCTCCTTCATTTTCCTTTGTAAAAACTGAACAGAAGTATTCATTGAGGCAGTCAGCTAGTTCTTTATCTTCTTCCATATACCTTCCTTCTTTAGTTTTTAATTTGGTAATTCCTTGTTTTAGTTTCCTTTTTTCATTTATCTATCTGAAGAATGCCTTATCGCCTTTTTTCCCTGACTGAGCTAATTTCTCTTCTGCCTGTCCTTTAAAAGCTCTTATAACTTGTTTGGCCTCTCTCTGCCTAATCTTATAAATTTGTCTGTCATCCTCGTTTTTTTTTTTTTTTATAATTCCTAAATGCTATCTTTTTGTTTTTAATGATTTTGGCCACTTCTGCTGAGTACCACAGTGGTCTCTTCCTTTTTTTGCTTTTACTGAGCCTAATGCAATCTTCTGTTGCCTTTAATAGTGCCACTTTTAAGTAGTCCCATTTCTCCTGGACTCCAATTAAACTGTTCCAGTCTGATAGGGACTCGTATACCACTAATCTAATTTTAGAAAAGTCAGTTTTTCTAAAATCTAAAACTTTTGTTTGTGTGTGGTGTGACTCAGTCACTGTACTTATAGTAAACCACACTGACTGGTGATCACTAGATCCAAAGCTTTCCCCTACAGTAATATCAGATACCAAATTCCCATTTGTGAATACTAAATCTAAAATGGCCTCCTTCCGGGTTGGCTCCTCCACTACTTGCTGTAGAGATAATCCCAGTAGGGAATTTAGAATATCTGTACTCTTGGCAGAACTAGCTATTGTCATGGTCTTACCTGCTTGCTGCTCTCCTTCGTTTGACATGTGCTGGCGGCCATCTTGGGTTCTGGGTTTCTTGTAGCCTTCCACCCTGCGGCTCCTCCTTCCCCTGGGAGGAGCTGGATGCCTAGCTCATATATATAGGAGGTCTGTGGCTTCAGTTCCTTGCTTGGTCCTCCTGTGTTCACATGCTTCTAGACTGCTGCTGCTTCTGGTTCCTGATCCTGGCTTCGTCTGACTACCCTGCTGGTTCCTGATCCTGGCTTCGTCTGACTACCCTGCTGGTTCCTGATCCTGGCTTCGTCTGACTACCCTGCTGGTTCCTGATCCTGGCTTCGTCTGACTACCCTGCTGGTTCCTGATCCTGGCTTCGTCTGACTACCCTTCTGGTTCCTGACCTCTGGCTTCGCAAAGACTCTGCTCGGTTTCACCATCCGTTTGGACTTTTGCTTTACAGCTTTATTTTCAATAAAGCCTTCTTATTTTCACTTATCTCTTGTTGTACGTCTGGTTCATGGTTCCGTGACAGCTATTTTGGTTTTCCAGTTTACATCTGGAAGATTGAAGTCTCCCATAATGATAACTTTCCCTTCAATGTCATTTTAGCTATTTCCTCAACTAGTAGATCATCTAATTCTTTGACTTGGGTAGGTGGTTGCAGCAGCGCTTGAAATTGCCAGCCCACCGGCTGTTGTGCGACGTGAGCACGTCCTGGAATTTTACGTTCCACATGTTGGCCAGGCTTTGTGAGCAGCAGAGGACAGTAGTGGAATACCAGCTGCAACATGGTCGTCGCCTTTCCAGTCAGCTTCCGCTATTCACAAGCGAGGAGTGGGCATGGATGTCTGACCTTTGTGAGGTTTTAAGAAATGTTGAGAAATCAACACAGATGGTGAGCGGAGAAAACGCTATTATCAGCGTAACCATCCCACTTCTGTGTCTACTCAAACGCTCGCTGCTCACAATTAAGGACAACGCTTTGCATGTGGAAGAGGTGGAAATGGGGGAAGACATTACACAGGGTGATAGCAAGACCACCCTCAGTTCATCTTCTCAGCACGAATTGGATGATGAAGAGGAGCAGGAGACGGTTGCCTCCACTACAGAGGGTAGTAGCCATGGAAGTTTAATTCCATCTGTTCAGCGTGGGTGGGCAGAAGAGGAAGAAGAGGAGGAGGAGATTGATCCTCCTGATGACGCAGCAAAACCGCAGACAAATGCTGCACTACCTAAATGAACTATATAGAAAGTATATTATTGGTATATAGCACCCCTGCTTCAATCAGTTTTTTGGGGGGGCAACTGGTTAATCACACCAGTAGAAATTATTTCTTCAAATAGTGTTTTTCACTCTGTGTAGATGCGGTAACGCAGCAAAACCGCAGACAAATGATGCACTACCTAAATGCACTATATAGGAAGTATATTATTGATATACACTCACCTAAAGAATTGTTAGGAACACCTGTTCTATTTCTCATTAATGCAATTATCTAGTCAACCAATCACATGGCAGTTGCTTCAATGCATTTAGGGGTGTGGTCCTGGTCAAGACAATCTCCTGAACTCCAAACTGAATGTCAGAACGGGAAAGAAAGGTGATTTAAGCAATTTTGAGCGTGGCATGGTTGTTGGTGCCAGACAGGCCGGTCTGAGTATTTCACAATCTGCTCAGTTACTGGGATTTTCACGCACAACCATTTCTAGGGTTTACAAAGAATGGTGTGAAAAGGGAAAAACATCCAGTATGTGGCAATCCTGTGGGCAAAAATGCCTTGTGGATGCTAGAGGTCAGAGGAGAATGGGCCGACTTATTCAAGCTGATTACAACCGAGGTATGCAGCAAAGCATTTGTGAAGCCACAACACGCACAACCTTGAGGCGGATGGGCTACAACAGAAGAAGACCCCACCGGGTACCACTCATCTCCACTACAAATAGGAAAAAGAGGCTACAATTTGCACGAGCTCACCAAAATTGGACTGTTGAAGACTGGAAAAATGTTGCCTGGTCTGATGAGTCTCGATTTCTGTTGAGACATTCAAATGGTAGAGTCCGAATTTGGCGTAAACAGAATGAGAACATGTATCCATCATCTGATGGCTACTTCCAGCAGGATAATGCACCATGTCACAAAGCTCGAATCATTTCAAATTGGTTTCTTGAACATGACAATGAGTTCACTGTACTAAAATGGCCCCCAGAGTCACCAGATCTCAACCCAATAGAGCATCTTTGGGATGTGGTGGAACGGGAGCTTCGTGCCCTGGATGTGCATCCCTCAAATCTCCATCAACTGCAAGATGCTATCCTATCAATATGGGCCAACATTTCTAAAGAATGCTATTATCACCTTGTTAAGGCAGTTCTGAAGGCAAAAGGGGGTCCAACACCGTATTAGTATGGTGTTCCTAATAATAATACTTTAGGTGAGTGTATAATACCCCTGCTTCAATCAGTTTTTTGGGGGGGCAACTGGTAAATCACACCAGTAGAAATTATTTGTTCCAATAGCGTTTTGCACTCTGTGTAGCTGCAGTATCGCAGCAGAACCGCACACAACTTCTGCACAATACAATTGCACTATAATATACTTTCTATGTTAGAAAGTATATTATAAGTATATCACACACCCCTCAGTAAGTCACACCTATCAATAGCACCCCTATACCAGTCCTTAAAAGGACTTTTGTGGCCCTATTAGCTAGCATTTTGTGTCTCTAACAGCCTGTCCCTGCTCCACACAGCAACCTCTCCCTACACTGGCAAAAGACTGAATGTAAAATTGCGCCCGGATCAGGTTTATTTATAAGGTAGGGGGTATGTCCATGTGCTGAAACGTCTCAATTGGCTGTCCTGTACCACCTGATGGATGTGTCATGGGTCAAAGTTCTTCACAATGTAAAAGAATATGGCTATATGTTCGGCGAACAGCGAACGAGCAAAGTTCACCGGGAAACGACCGCCGGGCTAACCGCAAGGCCATCTCTAATGGTAGAGAAATGAACATTCATTGCACGAGCAACAGCTCTAGTAGACATTCCTGCAGTCAGCATGCCAATTGCACACTCCCTCAAACATTGCGACATCTGTGGCATTGTGCTGTGTGATCGAACTGCACATTTCAGAGTGGCTTTTTATTGTGGGCAGTCTAAGGCACACCTGTGCAATATTCATGCTGTCTAATCAGCACCTTGATATGCCACACCTGTGAGGTGGGATGGATTATTTCGGCAAAGGAGAAATGCTCACTAACACAGATTTAGACAGATTTGTGAATATTTGAAAGTAATGGGTCTTTTGTGTATGCAGAAAATGTTTCAGATCTTTGAGTTCAGCTCATGCAAAATGGGAGCAAACCCAAAAGTGTTGCGTTTATATTTTTGTTCAGTGTATATATATATATAGAAAAAATGGAGTATATGAGTGGGAAAAATGTTAGGGAGGGAAAAGGAGAATGTTTAGCTCGAGAGGAGAACTAGATGATCCAAAACAGACACCAGGTTGTGGTAACCAGTAACAGCAGAAGGCAGCTGCCCACTTGGAAAAGGCAAAACACAAGGACACTTATCAAGTGTACCGCATGCAAAAGAGACAAAACACAATATAGTATATATAGTATATTTTGAGCCTATATACATTCAAATCTGTTTAATTTTCTCCTGTTACCACTCGTTACAACTGAGGTATGCAGCAAAGCATTTGTGAAGCCACAACACGCACAACCTTGAGGCGGATGGGCTACAACAGCAGAAGACCCCACCGGGTACCACTCATCTCCACTACAAATAGGAAAAAGAGGCTACAATTTGCACGTGCTCACCAAAATTGGACTGTTGAAGACTGGAAAAATGTTGCCTGGTCTGATGAGTCTCGATTTCTGTTGAGACATTCAAATGGTAGAGTCCGAATTTGGCGTAAACAGAATGAGAACATGTATCCATCCTCTGATGGCTACTTCCAGCAGGATAATGCACCATGTCACAAAGCTCGAATCATTTCAAATTGGTTTCTTGAACATGACAATGAGTTCACTGTACTAAAATGGCCCCCACAGTCACCAGATCTTAACCCAATAGAGCATCTTTGGGATGTGGTGGAACGGGAGCTTCGTGCCCTGGATGTGCATCCCTCAAATCTCCATCAACTGCAAGATGCTATCCTATCAATATGGGCCAACATTTCTAAATAATGCTATCAGCACCTTGTTGAATCAAGGCAGTTCTGAAGGCAAAAGGGGGTCCAACCCCGTATTAGTATGGTGTTCCTAATAATTCTTTAGGTGAGTGTATGTACTTAGCTGACAGAGTTTATTTTAGTAAAAGAGAAGAGCAAATACTTGACATGAAGCAAGAATGATAAATCCAGCATTTATGCCAAGCCTGAGCAATATATAGTACAGTACACATCATGGACAACCCCGGCCTCCTAGAGAATTCTCTATAAGCCATTTCTGGAAATGTCTTGTATGTTTACAGCTGCATAAATGGCAAAAACAACAAGTCAAATTTAACATAATTGCAATTCATTTATTTTAAAGCGGTAATATTTTTACAGTGCTAAATATCAAACATAATCACACTCCGTGCTACATGGGGCTTTAATTAGATGCTTTCTCATCTCATACAAGTACAGCGCACTGCTCATCTGCACCAAGAATAACAACTATTTCCTTCTACGCCCTACAAATTGGCCTCTGCTGAGCAAAGATTGCCATATGAAGTGTGCCAAGAGAAACTCATTTAAAATAGTGTGCTAGGCCTAGCAATTTATGTCAACGCTGGTTCATAGTAACTAAAAGGATATATGGAATAAATTCATATGCATTTTGGTTAGATGTCATAAAAAAAGAACTTATCAGCCCAGAAACATTTTATGATGGTTAAACATGTGCACACCATGGATTTTGCGCCATTTGGTATTTCATGAAATATAGTTTTTGTTTTAGGCTGGTTTGGTTCCAGTGAATACCAATGTCCAGCAAAAAAAAGTGAAAGATCTGTCTCCCCAGGAGTAACTAGCCAAATAAACAAGAATAGTCATGCATTTGTAAGTCCTCTCCAAAGTATATTCAGACTATTAGAAACGTCCATCAGTAAAAGTTTATGCCACAAAATTACCATATACTGTAAATCAGGTATCACTAACGTTTAAATTAAAGGGGTTCTCCGGGAATTAAGAAAATTAAATTACTTATAGTAAATATTACTTTATTATAAATATGTTCCCAAATACCTTTCATTAGTTATAATGACTCGTTTTGTCTGGGGAGCAATTAATCAGGGGGGGGGGAATGGTCGCCGTTCTATTAGCAGACACAAAACCTGTCATAATCACACAGGAGGTCAAGTTACTTCACAACACTGAGCTATAGAGGACAGCCATACAACTGAATTTAGGCAGGCATCTGCATCCAATACCTTATTCTCCCTGCACGTAGCAATATTTTAACCCCTACATACTAATTTCTATAACACTAAACATTAAAATTTAGCTGACCATTCTAAAACAATGAAGCCTCTAACACTAACTGTAGTCAATCCTAACAACAGCCAAAAACTATAATCTGCTCTTGGTTAAATTGAAAGTCATTACTTGACTCCTTCCTGACCTCTAAATTTACGTTGGCTTTCAGGCACTTAAAAATGGTGCCCGCTCCGCTTGCAGGCACCCAGGACTAATGTATGTGATCAACATACTATAATTCTTATAAATATAAACTCCAATGCTAATGCATTGAAGTCTATGAGAATAGCCACCTGATGATTGCTTGTTATAGTTACCTATGGGAACTATTAAAAAGTGTAAAAAAAAGTTTTTTAAAAACATTAAAAAAAAAATCCAAACATTTAAATTACCCCCCTTTCCCCTAAATTCATATGCACCCCAGAATGGTATCAATAAAAAGTACAGATAGCACCGGAAAATGAGCCCTCAAACAGCTCCGTAAACATAAAAATATAAAAGTTATGAGGGCAGAATAGGGCAATGCAAAGAAACAATTTGTTTTTTCCAAAGTTTAATTATTTTTTTTCAGTATTAAAATGTAAGACAAACTATACATATGTGGTAACAGGTTAGTTTTACTGCACAGGAAACGGTGTAAAAAAAAACCCCACAAAACTGTGGCAAAATGGTGTCTTTTCTGCTTCCCACCACATTGTATACAACCATAAATTGTGCTATTAGAAAGCACGTCTTGTACTGCAAAAAACAAGCCCTCACACGGCTATGTGAATTAAATATTTAAGTAGTTAGAGCTTTGGGGTGGCTGGGAGTTAAAAAACGAAAAATCATCCATTCTTAAAAGGGTTAAACAGAATTATTTAATATCTTTCTAAAGGAATGTGTAAGTCGGTCATCTGTATCTTCCCTGTAAACCCTAAAATAACAAAATCCTATAGTACTCCTCTTTGAGCTTGCTACAGGTGAAACTCGAAAAATTAGAATATCGTGCAAATTTCAGTAATCCAACTTGAAAGGTGAAACTAACATATGAGATAGACTCATTACATGCAAAGCGAGATATTTCAAGCCTGTATTTGTTATAATTTGGATGATTATGGCTTACAGCTTATGAAACCCCAAAGTCACAATTTTGAGGTACTCTTTGCTCAGGGGGTATGGGTTAATTAGCTGACTAGAGTGCGACACTTTGAGCCGAGAATATTGAACCTTTTCACAAAATTCTAATTTTAAGCTGCATTAATAATTAGCATTACTGAAATAAATGGACTTTTGCACGATAGTCAAATTTTTCGAGTTTCACCTGTAGTGACTACTTATTAAATACGATGTACATCAGGTTACAAAACTGGAGGAGGTCTCTATGACATCATTTCATCCCATCATATTACAGTTAATGTTGAGTGAATCAAAGTTCACAAAGTGGACTTTGATCAGATGCCGCAAAGCTGAATGCCGCAAAGCTGAATTTCCTAGTGCTTTGTGGTAACAAATAAATTTTCCCTAAAATGGCAGTAAAACCCCCAAAAAATGTATACTCATCTCATCCATTTGTGCGCAAAGAGTCCTCCATGGCCTTCTTGATTAAAGATCCTGTGCAAAATCCAGTGAGCGGTGATGTATAACATCATCATGCTCGCCACCATGAGAACGTCATCATGCACCACGTGAGATTTCACTCTGGATCGTCAAGCAAGGTGGCCACAGCAGGCTATTTATGCTCTAATGGATAGGGTAAGTATAATTTAGCAAGGGCTGAATGGATCTCAGATTTCCCTGATCAGATCACGTGTAGCTGTTTACCCACAATTCCTGGGTTCATTAAGTTAATTTTTCCTTTCATTTTCCATACAATTCATTTACTGCAGTTCTATTCAGAATGCCTGAAGTAGACAAAACAAAACGCTTTTTCATGTTTGAGCTGAAATGTGAAGTTTAAAGACATGCAAGTATTACATGCCCTCTCCTAAAGCTGCTGGCTTAGCACTTTCATTTTCCCCCCGTAGAGGTCACCTTTATAAAAAAAAAAAGAGCCTGGCCTTCTTAGGAAGGGTTTCCATCAGCAATATTTTCAGTCTGCAGCCACACACCAGCAAGCATCATGAATAAACCATAAGTTCCGAATTCTACAACTGAAAGACTTCTGAAAGCGCAGGTTATGACATTCTTTTGTATCCCTGTGTCTGGTCTAGACGTCTGTTCCCTTCTTCGGCAGTGTGTTTACAATGCATTACACAATTAAATCTCATAGATATGTACTTATGTCGTGGGCTTATTTACATACAAAGCATCTTTTTGATTGTATGTCTGAACACGTATTTCATAACTGCTCATTATCTGTCCTAAAAAGCAATAAAATAAAAAAAAACAGGGAGTACTAATTGCAATTAATTTCGATGCTTTGTATTTATGAGGCCTTGTTATGTAAAGGGATTCCATAGTATATCATATAAATTCTGCAGAAATCTCCAGAACATACAGAGCTCATGTTAATTATTAATACAAGCCCTTTTATACTTTCCTGAGGACTGAGGGTGCAGGAGATAGATTGTCTATGTGCTATACATGAAGTCTGTCACTGCATGTAGATGTATGGCAGTACTATATATCAGTCTAACCAATCTCATCTCTCTATATATAGCACATTAGAACAGTAACCAAAGGGCAATGTATGAGATCCACATGTGACCAGGTTTTTCTATAACAATAAATTTTATCTCTATACTTTACTACACATATCTCTCGGGCATGACTTTTCAATGGCATGCATTGTGAAACGTGCTAGAAATATCTGTTAGAGATTTCTGTCCATGTTGACGTTGCCAGTAACATTACACCAGCCTGACCTGTTAATTCATGGCAGAAGGTATCTATTGTTTTCTGGGGTTTTACACCGAAATTTGAGCTCACCATGAAGTATTGACGGAAGTTTGTTAGACCATTCTGAAACCAAGCCAGCTGGCACCAACAAACAATTTTGTGGTCATTGTATCAGATTCTTTCTGTGTCAACCATTAAAGCTCATGACCATGTCTACAAGCCTTTCTGTAGCAACTTGCTGCCACATGTTTGATGAAATATTTTCCATAAACCTGTTGCCCCCTCGGGACAACCTCTATCCACATGATGTAATAGAGTAGACTGGCATCGTAGGTACGAATCATCCATTTAAATTTAGGCTACACACATTCATTAGTCCTCACTGTCTCATTTATAGTTATTCTCATTCAGTATATTTTTCGCTTTATAAGACGCACTTTTTCCCCAAAAAAAGTGGGGGGGAAATGGCAGTGCGTCTTATAAAGCGAACACTGCCATGTTTACTTTGGTGACGCTGATACATTGCGGCCTACGATGTATCAGAGGGGTGGGAGGAGGGGACGGAGGCTGGCAACACTTGCGGCGGGGCCCGATGCAGTCACTGTACTGTAATACATCGGGCCCCGCTCACTGCCATTTTCATATGTACAGTCTATAATCTTCAAGCAGTATCTCTGCTTTAAACTAGGGCAATTCTCTGTAGTAGTACAACTCACTATGAAAGCGGCAGGCAGGGCGGCAGCGTAAGCTCGCGATTCTCACTCATTCACGCTCCTCCCACTTCATTCATGAAGGAGGAGCAGGAGCGTGAATGAGTGAGCATCGCGAGGTTACGCTGCCGCCATGCCTGCCGCTTTCATAGTGAGTTGTACTACTACAGAGAATTGCCCTAGTTTAAAGCAGAGACACTGCTTGAAGATTATAGACTTTACATATGAAAATTGCTTCATTACACTCTGCTTTCTTCTATAACAGTACTCACTATGAAAGCAGCGGTCCAGCCGTCACGTGACGTCACTCACTCGGTCATGCTCCTCCCACTTCATTAATGAAGCTGGCAGGAGCGTGACGTCATGTGCTGGCTGGACTGCTGCTTTTATAGTGAGTACTGTTATAGAAGAAAGCAGAGCCATTAAAAGCTTTTACATATAAAGTCTACTGTGTGCCCTGTAGTGTAATGGAGGTCACTATTCGCACAGGGACAATATATTGTGAACAGCATAAGATCATCTTATGCTGGTCACAGTATCATATGTGTCACAGTATATTGTCCCTGTGTGAATAGTGACCTCCATTACATAAGATGCTATATATGATGCTACATCCCCCTCATAACAGTGCGTCATCCACAGGTCCCCCCATAACAGTGTCATCCACAGGTCCCCCCATAACAGTGTCATCCACAGGTCCCCCCATAACAGTGTCATCCACAGGTCCCCCCATAACAGTGTCATCCACAGGTCCCCCCATAACAGTGTCATCCACAGGTCCCCCTATAACAGTGTCATCCACAGGTCCCCCCAAAACAGTGTCATCCACAGGTCCCCCAAAAACAGTGTCATCCACAGGTCCCCCCAAAGCAGTGTCATCCACAGGTCCCCCCAAAACAGTGTCCTCCACAGGTCCCCCCAAAACAGTGCGCCATCCACAGGTCCCCCCAAAACAGTGCGCCATCCACAGGTCCCCCCAAAACAGTGCGCCATCCACAGGTCCCCCCAAAACAGTGCGCCATCCACAGGTCCCCCAAAACAGTGCGCCATCCACAGGTCCCCCAAAACAGTGCGCCATCCACAGGTCCCCCCAAAACAGTGCGCCATCCACAGGTCCCCCCAAAACAGTGCACCATCCACAGGTCCTCCCAAAACAGTGTGCCATCCACAGGTCCCCCCAAAACAGTGCGCCATCCACAGGTCCCCCCAAAACAGTGCGCGATCCACAGGTCCCCCCAAAACAGTGCGCCATCCACAGGTCCCTCCAAAACAGTGCGCCATCCACAGGTCCCTCATAACAGTGTGTCATCCATAGGTCCCCCTATAACAGTGCGTCATCCACAGACCACCATTAGTTCAAAACCCACCAAAAGCACACCTTTTGGTTCAAAAAATCTTTTTTCTTATTTTCCTCCTCAAAAATCTAGGTGCGTCTTATCATCAGGTGCGTCTTATAAAGCGAAAAATACGGTATATCTCTCCTAATTCTCAGTATTTAATTCTATTACTCTTTTCCCTCTGTTTGCCCTTCTCTCTATTCATTTATTGTAAAACCCTATACAACTCAACTAGTGAGCTCCATATTTAAAGAGTAACTACACTTTAAAAAAAAAATGTATATGTCTCAGGGACATATCAGAAGTGTTGATCGACGGGGGTCCCAACTCTGAAACCCCACTGATCGCTAGAACGAGGGTTCAGAAGCACTCAGCCGAGTGCTGCTTCCCCTCGCTGCTGAGCGCAAGACTGTGGACGAGCTCATAGACTTTCTATTGAAACTGTCTACAGTCTCCCGCTCAGAAACAAGAAGGAAGCACTCGGCTGAACACTTCTGAACCCTCATTCTAGCGATTGGTGGGGTCTCAGAGCTGGAACCTCCGTCGATCAACACTTCTGATTTGTCTCTATAACATATCAAAAATTTTAAAAAAGTGTAGTTACTCTTTAAGTAACCAGTAGTCTGCTTCCACTATTTTTCCCCTTGAGTTTAATGCAATGTGGTCTTCCAGTAAAGCACTGCAGCAGGTCAGGTGACTGGACTACATTACAGCGTTCATTACCCTTCACATGGTATGTTATCTGGTGTGGTAGATTTACTGTAAGTAGGTGGCCCACGTGCAATCACACACATCTTCTGAGGGGATTATATTGATATACCTGCATCCACTATGATCATGCAAACTCTGGGTAATGGGGTAACCAGCTTTTTCCTTCTATGCCTTACCCCCGCTTCACTCTATTGTCTTGCAAGGTCTCTTTGCCAGTCATTGGACTGATACATTATACCTTGGATTCACCTATGTAACATATGTTTGCCATTTAGTGGATGTTTCATTCTTCTCTGTCTGCATACCCCTTTATGTGTACTTACCTGTATCATGTAATACCCTTTGCACTTATCCACAGCATAAGATGTGTATAGCCAGTGTATATTACATATCTATGTACTATGATTTGGGTTTTGTGGGGTATTATATATATTAATCTCCTTGTAGAATAATTTTGTTCCCATTTACTTGTTCAATAGCTACATAGCTCCTGTTTGATAACTGTGTAATGTCCTATATTTGATGTTCAAGATAAATGTATATGTTTAACATGAACTTTTTTTTGTTCTATGTAATCATTTTGTACTAATGGTCTGAGGAAGGTCATCGTTCACTACACTACTTGTCTGATTTGCCACCATGAGTTTATTTCAATAAAAAAGCTTAAAACTCAATTTTGAGTATGGAGAAGTTTGAATTTCTATAAGTCACTGACTGAAGACCTTAATGGCAAGAGTTGAAAGCTGCTAAGACTCAGCAGCCCTTGCTCTGGCTATCTTTGAACATCCATGTATTGCATGGATGACCAGTCATTTGAATCACCACCATGCAATCCAACATTCCTCTGCAGTGTCTTCAAGAAACGATGTTTATGGCTCCCTACAGCTTTCCCCATTATGATAAATTCCTCTTTAGGCTAGTTTTCCATGTTTAGGTTTTATGATGCCGTGTTTAAAGAGGAATCTAGGAGTGGATTATAAAAGATTAGAGTCAAAGGAATCAACTTGTCTCCACAACAAGAGTTCTTCACCTACAAGGAGCTGTCCCTACTGCTGAAGAAGCTCTCCCCTTCTGCCTGATTGACAAGGCCCAGCCCAGACAATCTTGTGTCTGTGCCACTTCTCCTAGTAGAGGCACAGACGTAGAGGTTCTGCTGTAACTTCTGGAGCAGCAACTGTTCAAGCGCTGCTACCCAGAAGTGTAGTGGCACATGCAGTCACTACACCGGCAGCTACCACTACTCAGAGCAGTGGCACAGACTTAAGATTGCATCTTATGCTGTCAATCAAGCGACAGGGGGATATTTCTTCAGCAGCGGGGATAGCCCCTTGCAGATTAAGAACTTTTGTTGATGAGAGAAGTTGATTCATACAAACTGATTAGAGAAGAGTCTTTCCTTTATATATGTGCACCATTTATGAATCGTTCCTGGCATCAGCTTTAAAAACTGCATTAAAAAACTGAATTTGGATACAGGTGCACCTTATGAAGTGGCTCATAATCCGATCTGCTCTGTGATTTCAGCACTATATTTGTAACCTTATAGAAGGATTAAAGATGCAAGTTAGAAAAGAGCTGATATAGGTCCCAATTCTCAATCCTTTTTAAGTCAAGTGACCATCATCACAAAAACATTCACTGGTATATTTTGCCACAAAACAAAAGCTCCCTTTGATGTCACTAAATCTGTCATTTAATCTCACTCAACGATCATCAAATTATACCTGATAATCTCTTTGTAACAGGGGTCTTTATTCCATATCCCTCATTCTCTTATAATTAGGTGCTGTCAAGTTCATTTCAACTCCTGGTCACCATATCTATAAGTTTTCTCAAGAATCCAGTCTTATATTTGTTTTTTGCTATATTTACTACTAATGGTAACTTTCAAATAGATAAAGAAATTATGAAACATGTGTTTTATTTTCATATCTATGTGATAACTTTCCGTATCCTAACTCTAATTATTATGTAGAACAGGTCTTAGAAACCCACCTATGAATGGTTTTCCTGACCACAAATTGGTATTTAGAAGAGTAATGCCTAAGGTTGCCATATGCACTCATTGTGATATGGTTCTAAATGTATTCCCCATCCCTACACTACAGCCATTTGAATTGGCTTCACCACCTTTATCCAAAGCATACATTTAAAATTATATTTTAGGGTCATATGTTACCTTCAGCAAGACTATTACTATTACATATCATAAACATAAAGTGTGCTACATTAAAAGCTTCATACACATGGCCATATTACAGATCTGTACAACCTCAAAGTTGAAGCAAGTAATAATATGGAACTTATGTACCTCTATGGGAGCATATTATAACTCCATATGTCTACGATTTCATACGGAGTCTGTCATCCAACACAAAATATAATTCCATATTTTGGAAGAATTCACTGTTAGCGACAGAGAAGGTTTACAATATATGGTGCCAAGAAGAGCACCATGCATCAGCATAAGGAGTATTTTTGGCTCCAGACTAAAGAGTCACAAGTGGGGGTGATACAAACTGTTTTGGTGCCTAAGGAAGGAGTTTCACAATGAACCAGCCACCATTAGATTGTAAGGTTTAGAATTTAAGCTATTAGATGGATAATTTAGTTGAAATAAAGGTGAGCTCTTTTCGTACCTAGGAACTGTGACACAGTGAAGGGTATGGTCTGGGAAAACAGGAAATTTCCTCCCAGCATGTGCTGCTGGGATGATTTGCAGCCAGATGGGGTCAAACACCGGACTGGATTTTAAGTGTCGGTCTGGGTTTTGACAGCACCTAGCTGTCCTTAACCCCCTAAGGACTCAGCCCTATTTCACCTTAAGGACCAGGCCATTTTTTGCAAATCTGACCAGTGTCACTTTAAGTGCTGATAACTTTAAAACGCTTTGACTTATCCAGGCCATTGTTTTTTCGTCACATATTGTACTTCATGACACTGGTAAAATGAAGTAAAAAAAAATCTTTTTTATTTATAAAAAAAATACCAAAATTTACCAAAAATTTGTAAAAAAAATTTGCAAATTTACAAGTTTCAATTTCTCTACTTTTATAATACATAGTAATACCTCCAAAAATACAGTCCTGATCAAAAGTTTAAGACCACTTGAAAAATGGCAAAAAATCATATTTAGCATGGCTGGATCTTAACAAGGTTCCAAGTAGAGCTTCAACATGCAACAAGAAGAAATGGGAGTGAGACAGGGGTCGAGTCGAGGGGGAACGCGTGGGAACGGCGTTCCTGCACTTTTTTCATGGCAGGAACGCCGTTCCCTTTCAGGGCAAAAAAATCATATTTAGCATGGCTGGATCTTAACAAGGTTCCAAGTAGAGCTTCAACATGCAACAAGAAGAAATGGGAGTGAGACAGGGGTCGAGTCGAGGGGGAACGCGTGGGAACGGCGTTCCTGCACTTTTTTCATGGCAGGAACGCCGTTCCCTTTCAGGGCAAAAGGACCAAGAGGAAGCGGTGAAGGCTTTGTACCCACCGCCGCCTTCCTGGTCCTCGGCTGTCGGCTGTGAGGGCTGCGCACAGGAGCCGAGTGAGTCGCTCTGTGACGTCACTCCGTGCGCAGCCTACAGCAGTAGAAGAGGAGCAGGAGAGGTAAGTGTAAGTGTTTTTTTTTTCTTTCCATATTTTATTTATACTATAGGCGCTGATGAGAGGCACTGACGGGGGGGCTGATGAGAGGCACTGACGGGGGGGGCTGATGAGAGGCACTGACGGGGGGCTGATGAAGAGGCACTGACGGGGGGGCTGATGAGAGGCACTGACGGGGGGCTGATGGAGAGGTACTGACGGGGGGGCTGATGAAGAGGCACTGACGGGGGGGCTGATGAAGAGGCACTGACGGGGGGGCTGATGAAGAGGCACTGACGGGGGGGCTGATGAAGAGGCACTGACGGGGGGGCTGATGAAGAGGCACTGACGGGGGGGCTGATGAAGAGGCACTGACGGGGGGGCTGATGAAGAGGCACTGACGGGGGGCTGATGAAGAGGCACTGATGGGGGGGCTGATGAGAGGCACTGACGGGGGGGCTGATGGAGAGGCACTGACGGGGGGGCTGATGAAGAGGCACTGACGGGGGGGCTGGATCTTGGGTGAGTTCACACCCTTTTTAATTCCCAGGACTTGACCCCTGGAGTGAGACAAAACATTTTTTGAGCATTCAATTTAATGAAAACAACGAATAAACTGAAACAGGCTGTTTTTCCGCTGATCAAAAGTTTAGGACCACACCTCCAAAAAAAAACTAAACCCCCCCAAAACAGAAATCCAACTGCCAAACATGAACTCAGTAATGAGTAGCTCCGCCGTTATTGTTTATCACTTCCAAAATTCGTTTCGGCATACTTGATGCAAGCGTTTCCATGAGGTGAGTGGAAACATTTCTCCAAGTGGTGAAGACGGCCGCTCGAAGGCCATCTACTGTCTGGAACTGTTGTCCATTTTTGTAAACTTCCCTTGCCATCCATCCCCAAAGGTTCTCAATTGGATTTAGATCAGGGGAATACGCAGGATGGGCCAAAAGAGTGATGTTATTCTCCTGGAAGAAGTTCCTTGTCCTGCGGGCATTGTGTACTGTAGCGTTGTCCTGTTGAAAAACCCAGTCGTTACCACACAGACGAGGGCCCTCAGTCATGAGGAATGCTCTCTGCAACATCTGGACATACCCAGTGGCCGTTTGACGTCCCTGCACTTCCTGAAGCTTCATTGTTCCACTGAAGGAAAAAGCACCCTAGACCATTATGGCGCCCCCTCCACTGTGGCGCGTAGGATCTGCTTGTCATGCCAGTAACGTTGGAAACCCTCAGGACCATCAAGGTAAAAAAAATTCTCATCAGAGAATAAAACTTTCTTCCACCTTTGAATGTCCCATGTTTGGTGCTCTCTTGCGAAGTCCAAACGAGCAGTTCTGTGGCGTTCAAGGAGACAAGGTTTTTGAAGACGTTTTTTGTTTTTGAAGCCCTTCAGTCTCAGATGCCGTCTGATGGTTATGGGGCTGCAGTCAGCACCAGTAAGGGCCTTAATTTGGGTCGAGGATCGTCCAGTGTCTTGACGGACAGCCAATTGGATCCTCCGGCTCAGTGCTGATGAAATTTTTTTGGGTCTTCCACTTAACTTTTTTGTTCCATAACCCTCAGGATCATTTAAGAAATTCCAAATTACTGTCTTACTGTGTCCCACCTCAGCAACGATGGCGCGCTGTGAGAGACCCTGCTTATGTAGTTCAACAACCAGACAACGTTCAAAAAGGGAGAGTTTTTTTGCCTTTGCCATCACAACGTGTGACTACCTGACAGAAAATGACAATGAATCCACATCTTTGCACAGATTTGGCCTTTTAACCACCTCAGCCCCCAGTGCTTAAACACCCTGAAAGACCAGGCCACTTTTTACACTTCTGACCTACACTACTTTCACCGTTTATTGCTCGGTCATGCAACTTACCACCCAAATGAATTTTACCTCCTTTTCTTCTCACTAATAGAGCTTTCATTTGGTGGTATTTCATTGCTGCTGACATTTTTACATTTTTTGTTATTAATCAAAATTTAACGATTTTTTTGCAAAAAAATGACATTTTTCACTTTCAGTTGTAAAATTTTGCAAAAAAAACGAGATCCATATAGAAATTTTGCTCTAAATTTATAGTTCTACATGTCTTTGATAAAAAAAAAATGTTTGGGTAAAAAAAAAATGGTTTGGGTAAAAGTTATAGCGTTTACAAACTATGGTACAAAAATGTGAATTTCCGCTTTTTGAAGCAGCTCTGACTTTCTGAGCACCTGTCATGTTTCCTGAGGTTCTACAATGCCCAGACAGTACAAACACCCCACAAATGACCCCATTTCGGAAAGTACACACCCTAAGGTATTCGCTGATGGGCATAGTGAGTTCATAGAACTTTTTATTTTTTGTCACAAGTTAGCGGAAAATGATGATTTTTATTTATTTTTTTTTTTTCTTACAAAGTCTCATATTCCACTAACTTGTGACAAAAAATAAAAACTTCTATGAACTCACTATGCCCATCACGAAATACCTTGGGGTCTCTTCTTTCCAAAATGGGGTCACTTGTGGGGTAGTTATACTGCCCTGGCATTTTAGGGGCCCAAATGTGTGGTAAGGAGTTTGAAATCAAATTCTGTAAAAAATGACCTGTGAAATCCGAAAGGTGCTCTTTGGAATATGGGCCCCTTTGCCCACCTAGGCTGCAAAAAAGTGTCACACATCTGGTATCTCCGTACTCAGGAGAAGGTGGGGAATGTGTTTTGGGGTGTCATTTTACATATACCCATGCTGGGTGAGATAAATATCTTGGTCAAATGCCAACTTTGTATAAAAAAATGGGAAAAGTTGTCTTTTGCCAAGATATTTCTCTCACCCAGCATGGGTATATGTAAAATGACACCCCAAAACACATTCCCCACCTTCTCCTGAGTACGGCAATACCAGATGTGTGACACTTTTTTGCAGCCTAGGTGGGCAAAGGGGCCCATATTCCAAAGAGCACCTTTCGGATTTCACAGGTCATTTTTTACAGAATTTGATTTCAAACTCCTTACCACACATTTGGGCCCCTAGAATGCCAGGGCAGTATAACTACCCCACAAGTGACCCCATTTTGGAAAGAAGACACCCCAAGGTATTCCGTGAGGGGCATGGCAAGTTCCTAGAATTTTTTATTTTTTGTCACAAGTTAGTGGAAAATGATGATTTTTTTTTTTTTTTTTTTCATACAAAGTCTCATATTCCACTAACTTGTGACAAAAAATAAAAACTTCCATGAACTCACTATGCCCATCAGCGAATACCTTGGGGTCTCTTCTTTCCAAAATGGGGTCACTTGTGGGGTAGTTATACTGCCCTGGCATTCTAGGGGCCCAAATGTGTGGTAAGGAGTTTGAAATCAAATTCTGTAAAAAATGACCTGTGAAATCCGAAAGGTGCTCTTTGGAATATGGGCCCCTTTGCCCACCTAGGCTGCAAAAAAGTGTCACACATCTGGTATCTCCGTACTCAGGAGAAGGTGGGGAATGTGTTTTGGGGTGTCATTTTACATATACCCATGCTGGGTGAGATAAATATCTTGGTCAAATGCCAACTTTGTATAAAAAAATGGGAAAAGTTGTCTTTTGCCAAGATATTTCTCTCACCCAGCATGGGTATATGTAAAATGACACCCCAAAACACATTCCCCACCTTCTCCTGAGTACGGAGATACCAGATGTGTGACACTTTTTTGCAGCCTAGGTGGGCAAAGGGGCCCATATTCCAAAGAGCACCTTTCGGATTTCACAGGTCATTTTTTACAGAATTTGATTTCAAACTCCTTACCACACATTTGGGCCCCTAGAATGCCAGGGCAGTATAACTACCCCACAAGTGACCCCATTTTGGAAAGAAGAGACCCCAAGGTATTCGCTGATGGGCATAGTGAGTTCATGGAAGTTTTTATTTTTTGTCACAAGTTAGTGGAATATGAGACTTTGTATGAAAAAAAAAAAAAAAAAATCAG
Source organism: Bufo bufo (assembly GCF_905171765.1). Classification (NCBI taxonomy): domain Eukaryota; kingdom Metazoa; phylum Chordata; class Amphibia; order Anura; family Bufonidae; genus Bufo; species Bufo bufo. Next base: position 661,250,320 of record NC_053389.1, read on the forward strand.
CATTTTCCACTAACTTGTGACAAAAAATAAAAAATTCTAGGAACTCGCCATGCCCCTCACGGAATACCTTGGGGTGTCTTCTTTCCAAAATGGGGTCACACTTGTGGGGTAGTTATACTGCCCTGGCATTTTCCAGGGGCCCTAATGTGTGGTAAGTAGGTAAATGACCTGTGAAATCCTAAAGGTGCTCTTTGGAATGTGGGCCCCTTTGCCCACCTAGGCTGCAAAAAAGTGTCACACATCTGGTATCGCCGTATTCAGGAGAAGTTGGGGAATGTGTTTTGGGGTGTCATTTTACATATACCCTTGCTGGGTGAGAGAAATATCTTGGCAAAAGACAACTTTTCCCATTTTTTTATACAAAGTTGGCATTTGACCAAGATATTTCTCTCACCCAGCATGGGTATATGTAAAATGACACCCCAAAACACATTCCCCACCTTCTCCTGAGTACGGCGATACCAGATGTGTGACACTTTTTTGCAGCCTAGATGCGCAAAGGGGCCCAAATTCCTTTTAGGAGGGCATTTTTAGACATTTGGATACCAGACTTCTTCTCACGCTTTGGGGCCCCTAGAATGCCAGGGCAGTATAAATACCCCACATGTGACCCCATTTTGGAAAGAAGACACCCCAAGGTATTCAATGAGGGGCATGGCGAGTTCATAGAAATTTTTTTTTTTTTTTAGCACAAGTTAGCGGAAATTGATATTTTTAATTTTTTTCTCACAAAGTCTCCCGTTCCGCTAACTTGGGACTAAAATTTCAATCTTTCATGGACTCAATATGCCCCTCACGGAATACCTGGGGGTGTCTTCTTTCCGAAATGGGGTCACATGTGGGGTATTTATACTGCCCTGGCATTCTAGGGGCCCTAAAGCGTGAGAAGAAGTCTGGAATATAAATCTCTAAAAAATTTTACGCATTTGGTTTCCGTGAGGGGTATGATGAGTTCATGTGAGATTTTATTTTTTGACACAAGTTAGTGGAATATGAGACTTTGTAAGAAAAAAATAAAAAAATTCCGCTAACTTGGGCCAAAAAAATGTCTGAATGGAGCCTTACAGAGGGGTGATCAATGACAGGGGGGTGATCAATGACAGGGTGGTGATAAATGACAGGGGGGTGATCAATGACAGGGGGGTGATCAGGGAGTCTATATGGGGTGATAACCACAGTCATTGATCACGCCCGTGTAAGGCTTCATTCAGACGTCCGTATGCGTTTTGCGGATCCGATCCATCTATCAGTGGATCCGTAAAAATCATGCGGACGTCTGAATGGAGCTTTACAGGGGGGTAATCAATGACAGGGGGGTAATCAATGACAGGGGGGTGATCAGGGAGTCTATATGGGGTGATCACCACAGTCATTGATCACGCCCCTGTAAGGCTTCATTCAGACGTCCGTATGCGTTTTGCGGATCCGATCCATCTATCAGTGCATCCGTAAAAATCATGCGGACATCTGAATGGAGCTTTACAGGGGGGTAATCAATGACAGGGGGGTGATCAGGGAGTCTATATGGGGTGATCACCACAGTCATTGATCACGCCCCTGTAAGGCTTCATTCAGACGTCCGGATGCGTTTTGCGGATCCGATCCATCTATCAGTGGATCCGTAAAAATCATGCGGACGTCTGAATGGAGCTTTACAGGGGGGTAATCAATGACAGTGGGGTAATCAATGACAGGGGGGTGATCAGGGAGTCTATATGGGGTGATCACCACAGTCATTGATCACGCCCCTGTAAGGCTTCATTCAGACGTCCGGATGCGTTTTGCGGATCCGATCCATCTATCAGTGCATCCGTAAAAATCATGCGGACATCTGAATGGAGCTTTACAGGGGGTTGATCAATGACAGGGGGGTGATCACCACAGTCATTGATCATGGCCCTGTAGGGCTTCATTCAGACGTCCGGATGCGTTTTGCGGATCGGATCCATCTATCAGTGCATCCGTAAAAATCATGCGGACATCTGAATGGCGCTTTACAGGGGGGTGATCAGGGAGTCTATATGGGGTGATCACCACAGTCATTGATCATGCCCCTGTAAGGCTTCATTCAGACGTCCGGATGCGTTTTGCGGATCGGATCCATCTATCAGTGCATCCGTAAAAATCATGCGGACATCTGAATGGAGCTTTACAGGGGGGTGATCAGGGAGTCTATATGGGGTGATCACCACAGTCATTGATCATGCCCCTGTAAGGCTTCATTCAGACGTCCGGATGCGTTTTGCGGATCGGATCCATCTATCAGTGCATCCGTAAAAATCATGCGGACATCTGAATGGAGCTTTACAGGGGGGTGATCAGGGAGTCTATATGGGGTGATCACCACAGTCATTGATCATGCCCCTGTAAGGCTTCATTCAGACGTCCGGATGCGTTTTGCGGATCGGATCCATCTATCAGTGCATCCGTAAAAATCATGCGGACATCTGAATGGAGCTTTACAGGGGGGTGATCAGGGAGTCTATATGGGGTGATCACCACAGTCATTGATCATGCCCCTGTAAGGCTTCATTCAGACGTCCGGATGCGTTTTGCGGATCCGATCCATCTATCAGTGGATCCGTAAAAATCATGCGGACGTCTGAATGGAGCTTTACAGGGGGGTAATCAATGACAGGGGGGTAATCAATGACAGGGGGGTGATCAGGGAGTCTATATGGGGTGATCACCACAGTCATTGATCACGCCCCTGTAAGGCTTCATTCAGACGTCCGGATGCGTTTTGCGGATCCGATCCATCTATTAGTGGATCCGTAAAAATCATGCGGACATCTGAATGGAGCTTTACAGGGGGGTGATCAATGACAGGGGGGTAATCAATGACAGGGGGGTGATCAGAGAGTCTATATGGGGTGATCAGGGGTGATCAGGGGCTAATAAGGGGTTAATAAGTGACGGGGGGGGGTGTAGTGTAGTGTAGTGGTGCTTGGTGCTACTTTACAGAGCTGCCTGTATCCTCTGGTGGTCGATCCAAACAAAGGGGACCACCAGAGGACCAGGTAGCAGGTATATTAGACGCTGTTATCAAAACAGCGTCTAATATACCTGTTAGGGGTTAAAAAAAAACACATCTCCAGGCTGCCAGCGAACGATCGCCGCTGGCAGGCTGGAGATCAACTCTCTTACCTTCCGTTCCTGTGAGCGCGCGCGCCTGTGTGCGCGCGTTCACAGGAAATCTCGGCCATCGCGAGATGACGCGTATATGCGTGACTGTGCGCAGCGCTGCCACCTCCGGAACGCGATCCTGCGTTAGGCGGTCCGGAGGTGGTTAAAGGCATGTAGTCCTAAAATTTGGATCATCTGAAAAACAGCCTGTTTTAGTTTAATCGTTATTTTCAATTAATTGTTTGCTTAAAAAATGTTTTGTCTCACTCTCATTTCTTCTTGTTGCATGTTGAAGCTCTACTTGGAACATTGTTAATATCCAACAATGTAAAATATGATTTTTTGCCATTTTTCAAGTGGTCTTAAACTTTTGATCAGGACTGTAGTTATTACTTTACATTCCCCATATGTCTACTTTATGTTTGGATAATTTTGGGAATGATATTTTATTTTTTGGGGATTTTACAAGGCTTAGAAGTTTAGAAGCAAATCTTGAAATTTGGTTGGGCCAGCGGTAGGAGTGACCGCCACTTCGGTGGAAGAGGGGGAGACAACCCCACTGAGTGTAATGGTGGAAGACGTGGAGGACTTGCCGCCGGGGCCTCAGCTGGCAGACCTCAATGTCTCCAGGGATAATTTTGGTACTGCACAACACCGGGACCCAACCACAAAAAGCTGGGGCAGAGTAGGTGTTCCCCCATTTTGTGGTTCATCAGGATATGTTGTATCGGGTAAACCAGCTGCGGGTTGAACCCATTGAACAGTTGGTGGTGCCTCGTGTTAGAGTTAGCCCACCAACATGTTCTCGGGGGTCATCTGGGAAGGCAACGGTTTTACTGGCCCAGTGTGTTTAGGGAGGCGGACTAATTCTGTAAGTCTTGTCCGACCTGCCAGGCAACTAGCCCCCAGCACCTTTTCCGCAGGTCCTTGCTACCTCTCCCGATCATCGAGGTACCGTTTGAGCAAATCGCTATGGACCTCGCAGGCCCAGTACCAAAGTCCGCTAGAGGACACCAACACATCTTGGTCGTCCTATACTACTAAGTTGCTGCATATCAAACAGTTACGGACGTCCGTGTACAGTCCGCAAATGGACGTCTGGTAGAGAGGTTTAACAAAACATTAAAAAAACATGTTAAAAAGGGTGGTGTCTAAAGATGGGAAGGATTGGGACCTTCTTCTGCCCTATCTCATGTTCGCTGTGCGAGAGGTACTCCAGGCCTCTACTGAGTTCTCGCCCTTCGAACTGCTATATGGCAGACATCCTTGGTTTGTTGGACGTAGCCAAAGAGGCATGGGAACAGCAACCTGCTCCACATAAAAGTGTCCTTGAGTACATTACCCAGATGCAAGAAAGGAAAGAGACAGTGTTACCTCTTGTTAGGGAGCATATGGAGGTAGCTCAGCAAGCACAAAGTCGGATCTATAATCGGTAGGCCTGAGTCCGGATCTTTAACCCGGGTGTCCGGGTTTTGGTTTTGGTACCGAACGTGGACAGTAAGTTCCTGGCTAGGTGACAGGGGCCCTACGAGGTACTCGAGAAAGTTGGAGAGGTAAATTACAAGGTACACCAGCCAGGGCGGCGAAAGCCAGAGCAGGTTTACCGTGTTAAGTTACTAAAACTTTGGAAAGATAGGGAGACCTGTACTGAAGACAGCCCGCAGCCGGGTTTTCTAGGGAAAGAGGTACCAGCCCCTCTGTCTGATGCAAGGGAAGCGGTTGCCACAGTAAAAATTGCTGAGAGCCTCTCCTCTAAACAGGCTCAGGAGGCTAGGGAGTTTGTTAGTCGGAACATGGATGTATTCTCGAACTTCCCTAGACGCACTTCCGCAATCCAGCATGACATTGTCAGTGAGCCGCAGGCAAAAGTCCGGTTAAAGCCATACCGGGTACCCGAGGTGACAAGCCATCTTGGAGGAAGTGCAGCTAATGCTGCGGCTAGACGTCATCGAGAAATCTAAAAGTGAGTGGGCTAGTCCTATAGTCTTAATACCCAAGCCGGACGGGACGTTACGGTTTTGTAACGATTTTCGTAAGCTGAACAAGATATCTAAATTCGATGCATATCCCATGCCCCGGGTGGATGAGCTAATCGAGAAGTTAGGACAAGCACAGTATTTTTCTGTTTTGGACCTCACAAAAGGGTACTGGTAGGTGCCCTTAATGGAGGCTGCCAAAGAGAAAACTGCCTTCATCATGCCTGAGGGGCTATATAAAGCAGGCATGGCCAACCTGCAGCTCTCCCGCTGTTGTAAAACTACAGCTCCCACCATGCCCTGCTGTAGGCTAATAGCTGTAGACTGTCCAGGCATGATGGGAGTTGTAGTTTTGCAACAGCTGAGGAGCCTCAAGTTGGCCATCCCTGGTATAAAGTGTTACCCTTTGGTCTGCATGGCGCCCCCGCCACTTTTCAACGTCTAATGGACATTGTGCTTCGTCCACATCGGTGGTACGCCTCGGATTACCTGGATGATATTGTCAATCACAGTACCGACTGGGAAAGTACAGGCCATAGTGGACTCCCTTTGGAAGGCTGGACTAACAGCTAACCCAAAGAAATGTGCATTAGGGTTAGAGGAGACTAAATACCTAGGTTATGTCATTGGGCGCTGAGTCATTAAACCCCAAGTAAACAAAAGAGAGGCGATACAGAATTGGCCCCGACCTGTCACTACTAGGCAAGTAAAGTCGTTCCTGGGGATGGTGGGCTATTACATGAGAATTGTCCCCCACTTTGCTACGATAGCCGCGCCATTGACAGGGCTCTTGAAGGGACATAAGTCTGTGATGGTTCACTGGGATGATCGGGCGGAAGAGGCGTTCTGCGCTTTGAAGTTGGCCCTGTGTGGGTCCCCGGTTTTGGTGACGCCTGACTTCAAGCGGGAATTTATAGTACAGACGGATGCCTCTGAAGTAGGCCTGGGTGCTGTACTGTCCCAGGAAGTCAACGGGGAGGAGCATCCCGTTGTCTTCCTCAGCCGTAAGCTCACCCCGGCCGAGACCAGGTACAGTATAGTGGCGAGAGAGTGCCTGGCTATCAAGTGGGCACTCGAGTCTCTCCGCTATTATTTGTTGGGGAGAAAATTTCACTTGGTGACCGACCACTCCCCTCTAGTGAATGAGGCCAAAGACAGAAATGCCCGGGTCACCCGATGGTTCCTTTCCCTACAGAACTTTAAATTTACAGTGGAACACAGGGCAGGCCGGTTACAGGAAAACGCGGATGCCCTGTCCCGAGTACATTGTCTCGCGAGTGTTCACCCCCTCAGGGTTGAACAAAGGGGGGGAGTATGTAACACAGTGAAGGGTATGGTCTGGGAAAACAGGTATGTTCCTCCAAGCGTGTGCTGCTGAGATGATTTGGAGCCAAGTGGGGTCAAACACCGGACTGGATTTTAAGTCGCGGTCTGGGTTTTGACAGCACCTAGCTGTCCTTAAAAGACAGCTGGGCTCAGCAGCAAAGTGTGTGCTGGGATCTGAGGCTTGTGCCGTGCTGGAGGGCTGAGACCCGTGTTTAGGTGAATCAGACCCCCTAAAAGCCTGCTATGGACTGCTGGAGATAGAAATGCCAACAAGGTGATTTTTGCTATGTGGAGTTTCCATTGTGTGTGAACTAACACCAAGACTGCAAAGTGACGTTTTGTTTTTGCCTTATGTGTGAATAAACACGGAAGTTTGATTTAAGAACTGGTAATTTGCATCTGTACTGCATCCGCAAACCGTGTCTACCAGAGCGAATCCCCACAGAACCTAGAGAACTATCAGTCATTTGGACACTGTATCGTACTGTTTGAAAAAAACATTGAAAAGCAGAGTATTATTTGTTTTTCTTAAAGCAAATGGCACCATAGGTAGCCTATAGGTACTCCACATACCCTTGTCCTTGTCTCTTTCATGTACCATTAGCCAGCCTTTCGCACACAGCTCAGTTTCCTTTGGTTACCGTCAATCACATAATTCAGTTCTTGCTACAGATTTTGAATTTCACAGTGCAGTTTTGATTTATTTTCCAAAATGAATATCAGGTGATGCCAAATTCTACTTTACTGCTCCTTAAAACTAATTAATACAACGTAGCTGCATTTAAAATAATATGATATGTGTGAAATGCTAGCAGCTTTTTCCACTGCAGCTGAGCCAATACTCAACCAAGGTACAGATTCATTAACAGTTTTCTTTGGCTTCAACTCTGCTCCTTATATTTATACACTTACTCACATTTATATCATGAGGGCAATATTTAAAGTCAGCACTATAGGAGTAAGATTACGTCTTTTTTCAACATTTAAAAAGTCACAGTGGATAAATCTAGAGTGCCAGGTTTTAGCGGAGCAGCGCTGGTACAGGCAGGAGCAGTGACGTTTTGGCTTGTACAGTGCTCAGTGCGGCCACAGGGGAATCCGTATACAGAGCTATATGGAATATAGGGCGATAGGCAGCTTGACTTCAGGTGCCTATTTCGCATGGAAAAGTAAAACAAAAATAATTAAAGTGTATTACAAAAAATATTTTTATCACATTTAGAATAGGATTTAATAATTCTTAAAAGTTTAGGTACACACTAATGATAAATTACTTCCTATGTGTGTACACAATAAACAGCCGTAACATTAATAAATAATGCCTAATGTTGTGAATGGGACTATGCTGTGTTTCTAAAAGCAGCCCGATATACAGGAACCCCACTGTGCAGATAAAACTTTTTAGAGCTGAATCTGCTTCATTCTCAGGATTGATGAGGGTCCCAAAAGACAGACCCCCAGCAATCATAGTGGTGATGGTATGTCCTAGCAATATATCAGTTTGGAAGATGGGAAATTGTTTTGTCCTGGAAGTCAAGAGTTGAGGCCTTCATGGATCAGACTTGCTTTACCCACCACATTCCACAGAGGCTTGATTGGATTGAGATCTCTGGAGTTTGGAGGTTTAGTCAACACCTTTATTGTGTTCCTCAAACCATTCCTGAACAATTTTCCCAGTGTGGCAAGGCTTTAACAACGCTGGTTGTTTGCAAGACTGTAGAACCTGACAACCTATAGTAGTCACTTTTCCCAAGTCCTAATCAATGGCTCTTGGTACTCAGATACCCCCAGGACTTGAGTAGAGCAGAATTACATAACAACTGTACGTTCACAAGAAAAGATATTCACCTTTCGCTTTTATTTTTGAAATCTCCTTTGGAAAATGAAAGGTAGAATCTGATTGGTTGCTATGGGCAGTTTTATAAATGACCCCAATAGACTAATAAGCTCACACTTAGATGATAGAGAACTGGATGAGATGGCAACAAATGAGGGAGCCAAAGTTCAGTAATGGAAAATATGGTAGACGGCAACGGTATCCTGGTGATAAGGAATGAATATTGTAAGAGGAATAAACTGACACTGAACTGCTAAGTCCAACAAGACAGACAAAATTTAAACCACTAAAATAATAACTATATAACACACATCAATAAATAAGTGGAACCACAAATCCCAGGATGTATTCAAACAAAGCAAATGGACAAAGATTCATAACTCTAAAGCAACTCCATACAGCAGTCACTATACCTGGCAAAGGGGCAGAGAAACTAAAAGGTTTAAAAAACCGCTTCTAGAAAACACCAAACTAAGTCGATAGCAGAACCAGATTTGTAACGCCCCAGAGTGGCATTACCACTACTGCACCCTGCTACTTTCTATATTGGTCTAACAAAATGTCATCTTATGTATTTTCTCCAGGTCCTCCACAATGTGCATTTATAATCTTGTTATGTAACTGTTTATTTCATGTAATGTGCCTGGTTCACCAGCAGGTGGCAGCAAACATGGCAGATCTGTACTTAGAGAGAATGGAGCTTTCCATTCCATTCTAACCCCCCTCTGTGGAGGAGTGGGCGAGTCCCACTTCCTGCAGGAAGGGTGGGGACAAGTTGTAGTTAGTTCCAGCTTACCCCCTGCCAAGGGAGGGTGTGCTGGGCACGTCTATGCTGAATGTGCCCTGCTGGCTATGGAGGCCAAAGCTTAGAGCCTCAGGAGCCAGGAGGAGATTTCCCTGTTCCAATTAAGTCAGACTACAAAGAGAGAAATTGCAGCATAAAGAAGAAGCTGAGTTATACAGTCAAGCCTGTCAGTACAGCAGAGCCAGAGAGAAAGCAAGCAGAGTTATTGAGCAAGCCTGCCAGTTTATTGCTAAAGCCTGCTGGGACCAAGATAAAGCTTGAAGACTGTTTCTGATGAACGTTTATTTAAGTAAAGCTGTTGTTCAACTATATACAAGGTCTGGACTCAATCTTTCTTTCAAACCCCTCAGTTATTCCGCCTATTTATTGCTTCGGAGCCAAAGCCTGGGGTCCAGCCGAATCTAGGTAGGAGCACTGTGACACACATAAAGGGACATTTTAGGCCGCACTATACCACTCGGCATTTCCTACATCTGGGTCGCATCTTAAAAGGGCCCTAGTGGGAGGCGCCCATTGCAGATTCAGGTGTGAGGCATCTGCATAGCAACTGCCTCAAAGTTAGTAGGAAACATGCAGGGGATCCCTGTTTCTTGTAACAATGGCATATAATCCTATGCTTAGGGAATATCACTGCTATGAAGGGATGTACTTGGTCTGCAGTAATGTTTAGGTAGGTGGTTCGTGTCAAAGTAACATCCATGAATACCAAGACCTAAGGTTTCTCAGCAGAAAATTGTGCAGAGCATCACTATCACGGTCGGCGTGACTATCACATACGTGACACAGAGGGAGGGAACAAGGAAGGCCCTGACCAAGTGAAAGGGAAGGTGGTGACCCCTGACTCACCTAGCGGCTGGCACCTGGCTGCCCTGACGTCCCTAGACGGGTTCCTCACCCGTACGCCGATCACGTGCCTAAAGCCCTGGCTTTCCCTAAGCTGAGCCCTAGATAGTGAACAGGGCGGTGGGAACACTAGTCCGCACCACTAGCTCTAAAGGAAAACACCAAGGGAAGGACAGACAATACAAACTCAACATATAATCCCAGGTGGGCGACAACAGGAGACAACAAGAAGCCCAACAGGGATCCGGAGGGTAGCACTCTGGAACGACAACCAGGATTCACAACTCCAGTGGGTCAGTATAGATGTCCAGGCAGGAAGCTCTATAACTGGCAACTAGAGAAGTGTGAGGGGAGAATATAAGGAGGTTGGGAGTGGCAGACAAGAAACAGCTAAGGAGGAGAAGCTACGGATCCCTGATTGAGACAAAAAGGATAGCAAGGCAAACACAGAAAACAATCACTAAGAAACAACGTGATCTTTAGATATAGAGCGCGCAGCCACCCGCTGCGACCTCCTGACCCCGGGTATAACGGAGTCAGACGTGGCTCTAGATACCCTCGTGACAATCACATTACATATGCAGGATTACCTATTAACCATACTGTATCCTGGTGCCATCTCTGTCCCAGTTAAATGATACACACATCATCATGAAAAAAAAAATGAATATTATTTATCAGATCAGACCATCTTCTCCCATTTCTCCTTGATGCGCCAATGCCCATTATAGGCAGAGATGGGTCAGAATGGGCACTCTGATCAGTCTGCAGCTACACAAACTCATACATAGTAAGCCGCAATGCTCTGTGAGTTCAGACATCGTTCTCATCTGTGGGATCCGACTAGACAGTTAGCCATCTCCCATCTAGCCATCAGAATTTGTCTCATGTCAAGGAAGGCAGGGAAAGGCAGAGGTGTAGCTAGGCATTCCAACACCTGGGGCAAGGATTCAATATGGCACCCCCCTTTGAAGCCCCACCAGGTACACTTGCCACCCAACTTGCAGCTGCAATTTTTTTAATACTCTCTAACTTCGCCCGATGCATAACTATATTCACCCAACCCCCTTAGAGTTATGGATAGTGTTGGGTGAAGCAAAGCATTTGAAGAGGAATTTGGTCCAAAGTTTAGGAAAAGTTTGATTCACAACAAAGCAAAATTTCCTTGCGCTTTGTGGTAATGAATCAGTTGTAACATGTGACTGCACATGTTACAAAGGCAAAGTAAGAAGCCCAGGAACCTGAGATCACCCATAATGCCATGCAGCCAGCCAGTCCGTAGGTAGCAATCCCATGTAATGTCACAGCCGTATAAAACCCTCATCCTGCGAGGTCTCTGCCATTGTCCTGTGAGCTGAGCATAGGGAGAGAAGTGACACGCGCACATGCGATAGGGACAGTGTTGATGCAAAGTGTTAATAGGACAATATTGGAGAAGGAGAGTGCAGGGAGAGAGTACTGCCATGTGCATCACTGTGCAGTGCACCGACATTCAAACAGTGCCTTGCAAAAGTATTCACTTGACTTTTTTTTCCATTTTGTTACATTATATCATTAAGTTCAATGTTTTGTTAATCTAAATTTTATGCGCTGGATCAGAACACAATAGTCTAAGGGCTCTTTCACACTTGCGTTCTTGTCTTCCGGCATAGAGTTCCGTCGTCGGGGCTCTATGCCGGAAGAATCCTGATCAGGATTATCCTAATGCATTCTGAATGGAGAGAAATCCGTTCAGGATGCATCAGGATGTCTTCAGTTCCGGAACGGAACGTTTTTTGGCCGGAGAAAATACCGCAGCATGCTGCGCTTTTTGCTCCGGCCAAAAATCCGGAACACTTGCCGCAAGGCCGGATCCGGAATTAATGCCCATTGAAAGGCATTGATCCGGATCCGGCCTTAAGCTAAACGTCGTTTCGGCGCATTGCCGGAGCCGACATTTAGCTTTTTCAGAGTGGTTACCATGGCTGCCGGGACGCTAAAGTCCTGGCAGCCATGGTAAAGTGTAGCGGGGAGCGGGGGAGCAGCATACTTACCGTCCGTGCGGCTCCCCGGGCGCTCCAGAGTGACGTCAGGGCGCCCCAAGCGCATGGATCATGTGATCACATGGATCACGTCATCCATGCGCATGGGGCGCTCTGACGTCACTCTGGAGCGCCCCGGGAGCCGCACGGACTGTAAGTATACCGCTCCCCCGCTCCCCACTACTACTATGGCAACCAGGACTTTAATAGCGTCCTGGGTGCCATAGTAACACTGAACGCATTTGGCTTTCAGTACACTTGCGTTTTTCCGGATCCGGCGTGTAATTCCGGCAAGTGGAGTACACGCCGGATCCGGACAACGCAAGTGTGAAAGAGGCCTAAGTTGGTGAAGTGAAATGAGGAAAATATATAAATAAAACTATTGTTTAGAAACAGAAAACAGAAAATTGGCATGTGTGTATGTATTCACCCCCTTTGTTAGGAAGCCCATAAAAAGCTCTGGTGCAACCAATTACCTTCAGAAGTCACATAATTAGTGAAATGATGTCCACCTGTGTGCAATCTAAGTGTCACATGATCTGTCATTACATATACACACCTTTTTTGAAAGGACCCAGCGGCTGCAACACCTAAGCAAGAGGCATCACTAACCAAACACTGCCATGAAGACCAAGAAACTCTCCAAACAAGTAAGGGAGAATGTTGTTGAGAAGTACAAGTCAGGGTTAGGTTATAAAAAAATATCCAAATCTTTGATGATCCCCAGGAGCATAATCAAATCGATCATATAGCTAAAGCTCCATAGAGTTGGGCTTTATGGCAGAGTGGCCAGAAGAAAGCCATTACTTTCAGCTAAAAACAATAAGGGACGTTGTGAGTTTGCGAAAAGGCATGTGGGAGACTCCCAAAATGTATGGAGGAAGGTGCTCTGGTCTGATGAGACTAAAAGTGAACTTTTTAGCCATCAAAGAAAACGCTATGTCTGGTGCAAAACCAACACATCACATCACACAAAGAACACCATCCCCACAGTGAAACATGGTGGTGGCAGAATCATGCTGTGGGGATGTTTTTCAGCAGCTGGGACTGGGAAACTGGTCAAAGTTGAGGGAAAGATGGATGGTGCTAAATACAGGGATATTCTTGAGCAAAACCTGTACCACTCTGTGCGTGATTTGAGGCTAGGATGGAGGTTCACGTTCCAGCAGGACAATGACCCCAAACACACTGCTAAAGCAACACTTGAGTGGTTTAATGTAAATGTGTTGGAATGGCCTAGTCAAAGCCCAGATCTCAATCCAATAGAAAATCTGTGGTCAGACTTAAAGATTGCTGTTCACAAGCGCAAACCCTCCAACTTGAAGGAGCTGGAGCAGTTTTGCAAGGAGGAATGGGCAAAAATCCCAGTGGTAAGATGTGGCAAGCTCATAGAGACGTATCCAAAGCGACTTGGATCTGTGATTGCCGCAAAAGGTGGCTATACAGAGTATTGACTTTAGGGGGGTGAATAGTTATGCACATTGACTTTTTCTGTTATTTTGTCCTATTTGTTGTTTGCTTCACAATAAAAAAAAAACATCTTCAAACTTATGGGCATGTTCTGTAAATTAAATGATGCAAATCCTCAAACAATCCATGTTAATTCCAGGTTGTGAGGCACCAAAATATGAAAAAAGTAAAGGGGGGTGAATACTTTTGTAAGGCACTGTAGTTGATCTGTTCTGTTAAGGATACAGTTGGTGTGCCTCAGTATTAGGCCTCATGCACACGACCGTTGTTGTGTTCCGTTCCGCAAAATGGGGTTCCGTTGTTCCGTGATCCGTTTCCGTTTTTGTTTCCGTGTGTCTTCCTTTATTTTTGGAGGATCACCAGACATGAAGGAAAGTAAAAAAAATCTAAGACAGGTTTGCCATGCAAATGATAGGAAAAAAACGGACGAGGACGTGGATGACAATCTTGTGTGCCTCCGTGTTTTTTTTGCGGTCCCATTGACTTCAATGGGTCCGCGAACCGTTTTCCGCTAAAATAATAGGACAGGTTATATTTTTTTGACGGACTGGAACCACAGATCACGGACGCGGATGACAAACAGTGTATTAGCCGAGTTTTCAACGGACCCATTGAAAGTCAAAGGGTCCACAGAAAATCTCGAAAAACTGCACAACGGACACGGAATAAAACAACGGTCGTGTGCATGAGGCCTTAAAGGCAGCTGTCAAATATCCCCATGTGCATCACTGTGCAGTGCACCGACATTCATAGCTAATCTGTTCTGTTACTGAAACAGTTACTGTGTGTCACAATTAAAGGCAGGTCTATGATATTGTTGTGTGCATCACTGTGCAGTGCAGTGATATTCATAGTTCATCCATTCTTCTAGTTGTAGCATTATGTTGCGTCTGCTTTAAGGACAGGTGTAGTTCATCGCCCTGTACATAAGTGTGCATTGGAGTGAAATTTATCATAGCTTATTCCATTCTGTTGGCTGTAGCGTTACGTTGGGTCCATAAAATGGGCAAGTGCAATTTATTACCGTGTGCATCACTGTGCAGTGGAGCGAAATTTGTCATAGCTAATCCATTCTGTTAGCTGTAGCATTACACTGTGTCCATATTATGGGCAGGAGTAATTAATTGCCCTGTACATAAGTGTGCAGTGGAGAGAAATTTATCATAGCTAATCCCTTCTGTTAGCTGTAGCATTACTGTCACCGCCAGTTCTGTGAGAAGGTCTGTTAGACGTTCTTCTCTACCTCTTGCATGAGGTTCTTTGTTTTGGTTTCACTTTGTCATCTTCTTTCCTTCTCCCAGCTGTCACCTATTTACACTAATTGTCTCCCTTTATATTCCCTCCCATACTGCCTCACTTTGCGGTTTATACTTCTTTCTGGATGAGTTGTTCACTGCTGGAGGCTGCTATTGCTGATTCCTCAGATAAGTCCTTTTCCTTTATTTGTGTTTCCTTGCTGGCTTGATTGTAGGTGACCCTGACTCTGTCCGTATTAAGTGCAGGGAGCCGGTGGTCGTGTCCCCTCACTATTATAGGGTTTTCAGATGTCACACAGTATAAGGTACGTGGGCATGCAATCGTCTACCATAAAGACCTTTGCATGGGCATAGCAGTCAGGGAGAGCTCTAGGGGTTTTATAGGGCTCACCCATATGCTCCTTAGTTTGTGATCAAGGCAGTCGGATGTTTATTTATAAGTTCCAGCTTTCTGCAACACCATCCGGTTTCAGCCTTGATTGACCGCATGCAAGGTCTTTCGCTGGAGGTAGAAGATCTCCGTAAAACTGTGTCTCAGTTTCAGTGACCAGTTCTGCTGGCGTTCATGGAGTTTGTTCCGAGCCTAAGATCTCGCTTCCGGATACGTTCTCCGGGGGTAGTGAGAATTTTGCTTGCTTTAGAGAGGCTTGCAAACTCAATTTTCGACCTACTTCCCCATTCCTCTGGGGATGAGGAGCAGAGGGTGGGGATCATCATCTCGCTGCTCAGGGATAACGCTCAGTCTTGGGCCTTTTCGCTGCCGGTGGGGGCACGGCCCCTCCGATCGGTGGATGAATTTTTTGTAGCCCTGGGGCAGATATATGATGACCCGGATCGTATTGCTCTGGCTGAATCTAAACTGCGTTTTTTATGCCAGGGTAAACAATCCGAAGAGATATATTGTTCAGAATTTCGGAGATGGGCAGCTGATACTGGTTGGAATGATGCTGCACTCCGAAGTCAATTTTGCCATGGTCTTTCGGAAAGATTGAAAGATGCATTTGCTTTTCATGAGAGACCAGCCTCGTTAGAATCTGCCATGTCTCTAGCTGATCGTATTGACAGTCGTCTTAGAGAGAGAGAGGAGACTACTCCTTCCTGTCATATTCAGTCCAAGGACAGTGGGGCTGTCTCATTCAGTGTGCAGGGGTCTCAGTCTCTCTCAATCCCCTCTGAGGAGGAGGCCATGCAGCTGGGTTTGCTTGCCTCTGATAGTAGAGGATTCAGCTCTCAGAGGAGGGTTTGTTTCTGTTGTGGGGGTATAAATCATTTGGCTAATAGTTGCCCCTCTAGGAGATTCATGGAGTTTTCTGAGGGTAATAAAAGAAAAACAAAAAGAAAAAAACCCTCTAAAAACTTTCCATTTGCTACTATTGGCAAGGTTGATGCGGAAATTGAAGGTTTGCCGTTTACTTGTAGTTTCCCTTTTCTCCTACCTGCCAGGGTGGCGCTAGACAGCAAGAACATTGTTTGTGAGATTTTTGTAGATAGTGGAGCAGCTGTCAATCTCATTGATAATCAATTTGCAATAACGCATGGTTTCCAGGTATGCACTATGGAAAAGGATATACCTGTTTTTGCTATCGATTCCGCTCCACTTTCTCAAAGATCGTTAAAGGGCATAGTTCACAATATCCGTTTGACTTTGGGTGACGCTCATGTTGAGGATATGTCATGTTTCGTCTTAAGCGGATTGCCTACTCCTCTAGTGTTGGGGCTACCCTGGCTCACTAAACATAACCCCACCATTGATTGGCAAGCAAGGCAAATAAATGGTTGGAGTGAGTTTTGCAGAGAGAATTGCCTCACAGCATCTCTTTCAGAGGTTTCTACCAAGACTGTGCCATCTTTTCTCTCTGAATTGTCGGATGTGTTTTCCGAGAGTGGTGTCCAGGAGTTGCCCCCGCACCGGGAGTATGACTGCCCTATTAATCTCATCCCAGGCGCCAAACTGCCAAAATCACGTTTATACAATCTCTCCCAACCTCAAAGAGTCGCTATGCGTACTTATATCTCTGAGAGCCTGAGAAAGGGACACATTTGACCCTCGAAGTCACCTGTTGCCGCAGTTTGTTTTTTTTTGTTAAGAAAAAAGATGGTTCTTAAAGACCTTGTCTGGATTTCAGGGAGCTGAACCGTATCAGGATTCGTGACCAATATCCGCTTCCTCTGATCCCGGACCTGTTTAACCAGATTGTTGGGGCTAAGGTTTATTCTAAGTTGGATTTAAGAGGGGCATACAACCTGGTCAGGGTCAGGGAAGGGGACGAATGGAAGACGGGTCATTTCGAGAATTTGGTTATGCCCTTTGGTTTGATGAATGCTCCGGCCGTCTTCCAACATTTTGTGAACAGCATTTTTTATCATTTAATGGGGAAATTTGTACTGGTGTATCTAGATGACATTTAGATTTTTTCTCCTGATTTCAAGACTCATCGAGACCACCTACGTCAGGTCTTGCTGATTCTGCGGGATAATAAATTGTACGCTAAACTGGAAAAATGTGTGTTTGCAGTTCCGGAGATTCAATTTCTTGGTTTTCTTCTCTCCACTTCTGGTTTTCGCATGGACCCTGAGAAGGTCAGCGCTGTGCTTGATTGGGAGCTTCCTGAGAATCAGAAGGTGCTGATGAGGTTTTTGCCAATTATTACAGAAAGTTCATTTTGAATTATTCCTCTGTTGTTAAGCCACTCACTGATATGACTAAAAAGGAGGTAGATTTTTCTTCGTGGTCGGTAGATGCGCTTAAAGCCTTTTCTACTATCAAAGAGAGTTTTGCTTCCGCTCCCATTTTGGTACAACCTGATGTCTCTCTACCTTTTATTGTTGAGGTGGACGCTTCTGAGTTGGGTGTGGGTGCGGTCTTATCTCAGGGTCCCTCTCCTGCCAAATGGCGACCGTGTCCCTTTTTCTCAAGGAAACTCTCCTCTGCAGAGAGAAATTGCGATGTGGGAGATAGGGAGTTGTTGGCCATCAAATTAGCTTTTGAGGAATGGCGCCATTGGTTAGAGGGAGCCAGACACCCTATTACTGTGTTTACAGACCATAAGAATCTGGCCTACTTGGAATCGGCCAAGCGTCTGAACCCGAGACAGGCCAGATGGTCTTTGTTCTTTTCTAGGTTTAATTTTGTTGTTACGTTCCGCCCTGGGGTTAAAAATGTGAAGGCGGATGCCCTGTCACGTTGTTTTCCGGGAGGGGGGAACTTTGAAGACCCGGGTCCCATTTTGGCTGAAGGGGTGGTCGTCTCTGCTCTTTATACTGATTTGGAGGCAGAGGTTCAGGCAGCCCAGGCAGAGGCTCCTGATCTTTGTCCCCCTGGGAGGTTGTTTGTGCGTCTCGCTTTACGACACAAGGTTTTTAAGGAACACCACGATACTGTCCTTGCTGGGCACCCGGGGAGTAGAGCCACAGTGGATCTCATTGCTCAGAGATTCTGGTGGCCGGCTCTTCGTAAGATGGTTGAGGGTTTTGTGGCCGCCTGCGAGACCTGCGCTCGTGCCAAGGTCCCTCATTCACGGTCATTGGGTTCTCTCCTCCCGTTAGCCATTCCTTTCCATCCTTGGACGCATCTGTCCATGGACTTCATTACGGACCTGCCTCGTTCCTCGGGGAAGACTGTGATTCTGGTAGTAGTCGGGGAAGACTGTGATTCCCTTTCCTGGGTTACCCAATGCTAAGACGCTGGCGCAAGCGTCTGTTGATCACATTGTTAAATTGCATGGCATTCCTTCAGACATCGTTTCTGATAGGGGCACGCAATCCGTTTCCAGATTCTGCAAGGCCTTCTGTTCTTGCTTGGGGGTTCGGTTGTTGTTCTCTTCTGCTTTTCACCCGCAGTCGAATGGTCAGACCGAACGCGGCAATCAGAATCTGGAGACATATCTGCGCTGTTTTGTGGCGGAGAATCAGGAGGATTGGTGTTCTTTTTTGTCCCTTGCTGAGTTTGCTTTAAATAACCGTCGCCAGGAGTCCTCTGATAAGTCACCATTTTTTGGTGCATATGGGTTTCATCTGCAGTTTGGGACATTCTCTGGAGAGGGGTCTTCTGGTTTACCTGATGAGGAGAGATTTTCCTCGTCTTTGTCATTTATTTGGCAAAAGATTCAGGGTAATCTGAAGAGGATGAGTGAGAGATATAAGCGTGTGGCGGATAAGAGACGTGTGTCTGGTCCGGACCTGAATATGGGTGATCTGGTGTGGTTGTCTACAAAGAATATCAAACTGAAGGTTCCCTCCTCGAAGTTGGGTCCTAAGTTTATTGGGCCTTACAAGATCTTGGCCGTCATCAATCCCGTTGCCTTCCGTCTTGATCTTCCTCAGACTTGGAAGATCCATAATGTTTTTCACAGGTCCCTATTAAAACCTTATGTCCAACCCACTGTACCCTCTTCTTTCCCTCCTCCTCCGATTGTTGTTGATGGTAATCTTGAATTTTAGGTCTCTAGGATTGTGGATTCTCGCATTATCCGCGGTTCTCTCCAGTACCTTGTTCATTGGGAGGGTTATGGTCCTGAGGAGAGGATGTGGGTCCCAGTGGCGGACATTAAGGCCACTCGTCTCATCAGGGCTTTCCATAGGTCTCATCCTGAGAAGGTGGGCTCTGAGTGTCCAGAGTCCACCCGTAGAGGGAGGGGTACTGTCACAGCCAGTTCTGTGAGAAGGTCTGTTAGACGTTCTTCTCTACCTCTTGCATGAGGTTCTTTGTTTTGGTTTAACTTTGTCATCTCCTTTCCTTCTCCCAGCTGTCACCTATTTACACTAATTGTCTCCCTTTATATTCCCTCCCATACTGCCTCACTTTGCGGTTTATACTTCTTCCTGGATGAGTTGTTCACTGCTGGAGGCTGCTACTGCTGATTCCTCAGATAAGTCCCTTTCCTTTATTTGTGTTTCCTTGCTGGCTTGATTGTAGGTGACCCTGACTCTGTCCGTATTAAGTGCAGGGAGCCGGTGGTCGTGTCCCCTCACTATTATAGGGTTTTCAGGTGTCACACAGTATAAGGTACGTGGGCATGCAATCGTCTACCATAAAGACCTTTGCATGGGCATAGCAGTCAGGGAGAGCTCTAGGGGTTTTATAGGGCTCACCCATATGCTCCTTCGTTTGTGATCAAGCCAGTTGGATGTTTATTTATAAGTTCCAGCTTTCTGCAACACCATCCGTGACAATTACGTTGTGTCCATATTACTGCCAAGTGTAATTTATCCCCCTGTACATAAGTGTGCAGTGAAGCCAAGTTTATTCCTTCTGTTAGCTGTAGCGTTACATTGTGTCAGTATTACTGGCAAGTGTAATTTATCCCCCTCTACATAAGTGTTCAGTGAAGCTAAATTTATCATAGCTAAACCCTTCTGTTAGCTGTAGCATTAGGTTGTGTCCGTATTACTGGCAAGTGTAATTTATCCCCCTCTACATACAGTAAGTGTGCAGTGAAGAAAAATTTATCATAGCTAAACCCTTCTGTTAGCTGTAGCATTAGGTTGTGTCAGTATTACTGGCAAGTGCAATTTATCCCCCTCTACATAAGTGTAGCGTTACATTGTGTACATATTACGGGCAGCTGTAATCTATCGCCCTGTACATAAGTGTGCAGTGGAGAGAAATTTATCATAGCTAATCCCTTCTGTTAGCTGTAGCATTACGTTGTGTCCATATTACTGGCAAGTGTAAATTATCCCCTGTACATAAGTGTGCAGTAAAGCAAAATTTATCATAGACAAACCCTTCTGTTAGCTCTAGCATTACGTTGGGTCCATATTACAGGCAGGTGTAATTTATCGCCCTGTCTATAAGTGTGCAGTGGAGCGAAATTTATCATTGCCGATCCATTCTATTAATGATACAGATGTTATACACTATGGCCAACAGACAGTTGCCTGGACCCTCTAAAGGAATGGCCATGGGTAAAAATGTTGCTGCAGCAGCACAAGTAGCAGCAGAAAAAGGAGGGGTGGTAGAATCCGCAGCAACAGGCCAGAGCTGCCATTGTCATCCAGCTGTACTGAAATGGTTGACTCGCTCTTCAACATCATCTCAAGCAACTACAGATACACACAGCCAGTAATCAGTGGGTTCCTCAGACACCACGCTAAGTTGGCATGGCCCAGGAACGGCTTCTATGCCCTCATCTGTCCTGAACCTGCCCACTTGCTTTTACTTCTCCTTCTGCTAGCCAAGTAATAATAGCCGCCGGTGTTGCTCCACTTTTTAGCAACAATGAGCTTTGTGAGGACAGTCTGCAGTTACAGGTCAGCCCAGACTTAGAGAAGAGGTCCGCTGCGGACTTCTTTAGGCATGCAACTGCTGATGATTACAGTCGGGTGGGAGCACATGCTGCGAGAGGTAAGAGACATGCACAAGCAACAGGTGATGGTGACACAAGTGATGACCAAACATTTGTAGATGATGATGTAGCCCAGGGATGGCCAACCTGCGGCTCTCCAGCTGTTGCAAAACTACAACTTCCAGCATGCCCAGACTGCCTACAGCAAGGCATGGTGGGAATTGTAGTTTTACAACAGCTGGAGAGCCGCAGGTTGGCCATCCCTGATATAGCCGATTGCACGTAAGAATCGGGTAAAAAGGGGGCATCATTATCATCAGGGGGCAAGAGTGGCAGCATGCCCATGAGAAAACAGTGTGTCCATAGGCCAGCCGGGTGGAAGCGTGCCTGTGAGACAGCAGGGTGGAGGCAGTGGGAGATCTGGAGCCAAACACGGGAGGGGTACACCGTCTGCTACTTAGGAGACTACCTGTCAGGAAAACACTAGCAGTGCACGGGTGGGTTCATAAAAACAGAGGCAGGCAGGCATCATGCAGTGGTGGAGGGAAAATGCCATACTCAGTAGTCACTGGGGGATGTTAGCATGGCGGTATGCAGGATGTGTGGGCAGGGTGATAATGTTGACACATGGAGCGTCAACATAAAGTGGCATAGGAAAACCGTTCCACTCATTTAGTCTTACAGCCTGATGCAGCAAACGCCCCCCATCTGACAAGCCAGGGTTCATCAATGCCAGCAGAGGGAGGCTGTTGTTCCTTCCCATAGAACACTGGCTGTCTCCTCGCCAACTGGAGCTAGGAACCATGTTTACTGATAACGTGCTGAGCATTTTGTCTGCTCTGCGTCAGAGAGGGCTGACCCATGCGCTCTGCATAGTGTACATCTTCAATCTCGTTGTCCCCCAGTTCCTCAAGCCTTCCAATGAACTGCAAGAGCTGTTAAAATGTCCAGGAAACTGTCCATGCACTTCAGTTACTCTTACCATGCAAAACACACCCTCTTTAAACTCCTAAGCAAAATGCTCTTCCCCAACATCGCCTGATAGGCAATGTTTCCACCAGTTGGAACTCCACGCTCCATATGTTAGACCGCCTGTACGAGCAGAGGAAGTCAGTCAACGATTTCTTAATGCTACCGACGGACAGGTCTACTCCCCGGTGTTACTTCCACATTAGTCAGTGGCAGTTCATGTGTGATGTGACATTTGCTCAGAGCGTTTGAGGAGGCCACTTTATTAGTCAGTCTGCAAAAATAGGGGATAAATGATGTCATTCCACTCCTTCACAACCTGGAGGCGATGCTGAGAAATCTGATTGGCAAGGGAACAGAAGACGTGGCGGGTACATCTCACGGCCATCTGAGCCTTGAGGAGGCTGAACTGGCAGAGGAGGAGGAGAACGACGAGGAGGAAGACATCAATGCCCAGGAATTTTATACACAACTAGGTGGTTTATCTGCCCAAGCAACAGGAGAGGAGCATGAGATTCTGCCTTCGAGCGCTATCTGCCGTCCTCGTGAAGGTCTGACAGGAGGGACCCTCTGCACTCACTCTCCACTGCCATGACTGGTGGAGGGGAGGCACGCCAGCTTCATAAGCAGCAACTTAAGTCTGGAGCCTCTGATGAGCAGTTTTCTTCAGCCGCTGTCTGAAAAAAACGCCCAGCAGCAGCGGGACATTCAGCAAAACCTCAAACAGCAGGTGGTGGCATACTTGGACTGCACCCTGTCATCAATTATCCAAGATCCCCTGGATTTCTGGGCATGAAAACTTGAAGTGTGGCTGCAACTGGCCGAGTTTTCGATGGGCATGCTTTCCTGCCCGGCCAGTAGTGTGGCATCAAAGCAGGTGTTCAGTGTGGCGGGGGGGCATAGGTACCTATTAGAACCTTTCCTCCACTGCAGCTGCTTGAGAAAGGCTCTAAGCTTGAGCCAAAACGTCACGTGTCCACATGGGTGAATAAACTTTTTTAATTTTTCAACATTTTCAGAGTGCTGCCTTTTTGCTATTTTAGATAGATAGATAGATAGATAGATAGATAATTGATAGAAGAGAGGATAGACAGATAGACAGATGGATATATAATAGAAGAGATGATAGATAGATAGATAGATAGATAGATAGATAGATAGATAGATAGATAGATAGATAGATAGATAATTGTGTATATATAAAATAAAAATAAAATATACAATTTTGATCATCTTGGCTAGTGCTAATTATGTCAGAACGTTTGCAATAGTCGCAAAGTCACGTGCAACTTTTTTCACATTTCAGTTACATTTCAACCATTTTCACCATGAATTTCAATTGTCATATGACCATAGCCAAGTAACAGAATAAGTATTTATTTTTATCTCATATCACCTCAGATTTAACTGGACAAACTGACAAGACAAAACTTAGTAATTATAATATATGGCTTATTAAAACAGCATTTAATCACCATAGACATTTTGGTCTCACAGGCATATTGAATTTCCAATTTTCTTGTAACAAATCATAAGCCATGTCACCAAGCTGCTCATACGTAAATTAAAACCAGCCTATATGGAGCTCACACCAAGAAATGTATTGCCTGTTTCCTGCAACCTTCAACCTTTTAGTGTCTATCAGCAATGTGTCACATCGCAGGGCCAGAAAAAAAGACATGGGGTTTTAATAATACAACTTAAAACCTCATTTGTTTTTATGGGCTCGTCAGCACCAGTATATTGCTTGCATTTTTGATGTATTGCAGTGGTTAGCAAGACTATTATCACCAATGTAATTAAAGTCTCTTCTGGAAAAGGTATGTGCCTTGGAGTTAAAGCAGAATGCTGCCACAGAACCCGCTTTATGTTCGAAGTCGTCTAAAGCCTGATTAGGCTGTTAACTGTATGCACGTTTTAAAAAAAAAAACGTTGTATTTATAGCACTTTTTTAGCACATGATCCTTTATTGTTCTTGAAAACCAACCTGGCAAAGCCGGTGTGGTTCCAGTCAAAATGAGTGCCTAAATTATTATGACATCAGTAAACAAGTAATTGGTTTCGCATACCATTGTTCCGCACCTTCAATTAATTCCAAAAGTCTTAGTTCAGCTTCAGACCTTAATGACCTAGTAAGAACCAAAAGTACACTGCAAGCAGCCATGAATAAAACACAAGGCTGTCAAGCCGGAGACACCTGCTCCCAGCAAGAGTACTACTTAAGAACTGCCAAGTCTTTTGTTTCCAACTCAGGATTTGATGATGTTTCCATCTGGAAGATGCCATTTCCAGCAAGGTTTTCACCACTGTAAAACATGCCCTGAATAAATATGACATGCTGACTGCAGACAGCATCTGCTGATAAAAAGCCAAATAAAGTCAACTAAAAATGTCTTCCACTTCTTTATGTTCGATTTTTTTCTGTACCACAGTTGACAAACAAAATATCAAAGCGGCTGAATTATCGTAGAACTGAAAGACATTTTCACCCCAGAGAGATGGAACTCCAGGTGTTGTTTCAAGTAAATCTGAAGTGCGTATTCTCCCCGCGACATTATGGAGTAGTCTAACATCAGCCCACTTTTAAAAACTAGACTTGAACCGTACAATTACATTCATTCATTATATTTTGCACTCTACTGGATAATAATGCCCTATGGAAAGCTACTTTTCAGGCTCGATAATTATGAAATAAAAATTCCACCGCCTCTCTTTGATAACAGTGTTTAGTCACTTATGAAGGAGCTGGTAATATTAGTAGAGTATAATCTGAAATTTCTTAAATTCCGCCTTCTGTAAAATATAGATCCAGATGGCACAGAACCTATTACGCTTTTTTATTTTATTTCTGACTATCCCACTTCAGAATATGCCAAGTGTTAAACGGCTGCTAAATATATATGAATACACATTTCTGCATTTTTAGTTCACATTATAACAATAATTAAAAAGTAACAATACATGCAAAATAACTGAGCTTATTTCACAAGAGCTTTATGGATTGTGTCAGGATCTGTTCAGGAAAAACGAATGGTTTTGCACTCAAGTTGAATCGGTTTTCTCTGTGATCACGTACAGTGTTTCAGTTGTTTCCGCACCGATGCAACCAGTTTTTGAAGCTTTTTTCACACGCATGAAGAAAAACTGAAGAATAACACTATTCATCTACTAACAACCATCAGTGAAAAACACATAGGGGGTCATTTTTGAACAGATGTATGACACTTTTTGCAGCAATCTGCGACATTTTCACCTTTTCCGCTGCTCACGCCAGGTCTAAAAAGAGGGGGCATGGATTGGGCAGGGAAAAGGGTGGGCCAGCGGGCCCGTCTCATTTATCATTTTCTATGTCTGTTTTAGACTACATTCACACAACCGTATGTGTTTTGCAGTCCGCAAACTGCGGATCTGCAATAAAACAGATCCATTGTAACAATGCCTATACTTGTCCATAAAACGGACAAGAATAGGACATGTTCTATCTTTTTTGCAGGGCTACGGAACGGACATACGGATGCGTATAGCACACGGTGTCCTGTCCGCATTTTTTGCAGACCCATTGAAATGAATGGGTCCTCATGCAATACGCAAAAAAAAAAACAGAATGGACACGGACGCAAAATAGGTTCTTGTGAATGTAGCCTTAGGTATAGAAAATGGTCTAAATCTTCACCAGCAAGGAAGCTGCCATAGATTTAGACAAGTGTATAGTCCACCTAAGTTATGTGGAGGCTAGCGCCTCTATAAAGCTTAGGCAGATGAACCGCCAGCGTAGGAGGGACAAAGACAGGTGTCTAAATCAGCGGTCTTCATAAATGTCCCCAACTGTATCCAGAATGCATCCATTTTTCAATGGAGCCAGGACTGCGTGATAAATGCACAATATAGAACATGCTGCCCATTGAAGTGAACGGGTCAGGATTCCGTCCGTTTGCTATTTGTTCACAAAATAGATTGCATCCAGATGGAAAACTCAATTGTGTGAAAGAGGCCTTTCTTTTGCCAATCGTTCTTAATTTTAGATTACATTTACTTCATTTCTTGTTCAACAATAATTTTTTTCCTTCATTCATTGTGTAACTGATCTTCTCGAGCTCTTTTTGGAGCTCTTTGCCCTTCTACAGTCGTGGCCAAAAGTTTTGAGAATTACATAAATATTGGAAATTGGAAAAGTTGCTGCTTAAGTTTTTATAATAGCAATTTGCATATACTCCAGAATGTTATGAAGATGATGTGATCAGATGAATTGCATAGTCCTTCTTTGCCATGAAAATTAACTTAATCCCAAAAAAAAATTTCAACTGCATTTCATTGCTGTCATTAAAGGACCTGCTGGGATCATTTCAGTAATCGTCTTGTTAACTCAGGTGAGAATGTTGACGAGCACAAGACTGGAGATCATTATGTCAGGCTGATTGGGTTAAAATGGCAGACTTGACATGTTAAAAGGAGGGTGATGCTTGAAATCATTGTTCTTCCATTGTTAACCATGGTGACCTGCAAAGAAACGCGTGCAGCCGTCATTGCGTTGCAAAAAAATGGCTTCACGGGCAAGGATATTGTGGCTACTAAGATTGCACCTCAATCAACAATTTATAGGATCATCAAGAACTTCAAGGAAAGAGGTTCAATTCTTGTTAAGAAGGCTTCAGGGCGTCCAAGAAAGTCCAGCAAGTGCCAGGATCGTCTCCTAAAGAGGATTCAGCTGCGGGATCGGAGTGCCACCAGTGCAGAGCTTGCTCAGAAATGGCAGCAGGCAGGTGTGAGCGCATCTGCACGCACAGTGAGGTGAAGACTTTTGGAAGATGGCCTCGTGTCAAGAAGGGCAGCAAAGAAGCCACTTCTCTCCAAAAAAAACATCAGGGACAGATTGATCTTCTGCAGAAAGTATGGTGAATGGACTGCTGAGGACTGGGGCAAAGTCATATTCTCAGATGAAGCCTCTTTCTGATTGTTTTGGGCATCTGGAAAAAGGTGTGTCCGGAGAAGAAAAGGTGAGCGCTACCATCAGTCCTGTGTCATGCCAACAGTAAAGCATCCTGAGACCATTCATGTGTGGGGTTGCTTCTCATCCAAGCGAGTGGGCTCACTCCCAATTTTGCCCAAAAACACAGACATGAATAAAGAATGGTACCAAAACACCCTCCAACAGTAACTTCTTCCAACAATCCAACAACAGTTTGGTGAAGAACAATGCATTTTCCAGCACGATGGAGCACCGTGCCATAAGGCAAAAGTCATAGCTAAGTGGCTCGGGGACCAAAACGTTGACATTTTGGGTCCATGGCCTGGAAACTCCCCAGACCTTAATCCCATTGAGAACTTGTGGTCAATCCTCAAGAGGCGGGTGGACAAACAAAAATCCACTAATTCTGACAAACTCCAAGAAGTGATTATGAAAGAATGTGTTGCTATCAGTCAGGAATTGGCCCAGAAGTTGATTGAGAGCATGCCCAGTCGAATTGCAGAGGTCCTGAAAAAGAAGGGCCAACACTGCAAATACTGACTCTGCATAAATGTCATGTAATTGTCGATAAAAGCCTTTTGAAACGTATGAAGTGCGTGTAATTATATTTCACTACATCACAGAAACAACTGAAACAAAGATCTAAAAGCAGTTTAGCGGCAAACTTTGTGAAAACTAATATTTGTGTCATTCTCAAAACTTTTGGCCACGACTGTAGACTGTACTATTGTTTACACCTTTATAGTTGTCCTTATTTCATTATTCCTGGTCATGCGTTCTAAGCTGGAATGCACTGCCAGTACGATGTGTGGGCAGCTCATTATGGACTTAATTTTGGCTCTGTAGCCAAGCGCTCCTACAAGGAGAATATTGCACAAGTGTTTTTCAGTTCCCACTCTCCTGCGTGCCGAGTGGAACACATGTCAAAAGCACTTTCCTACTCTATTCTCCTGCGTGTCAGTCTAACATCATTTCCTTTACACTGGCCACTTCAAATTCTGACACATGCCACACCTCACTTGTGCCATTCCTATGGTGAAGGTTCACCTCCCTAGGCGCCTGTATTTCTTCATCTCTAGTCCAATGGCAAAGCATATAGTATGTGCTATACTTAATTCAATTTGGCAGCTATTACATGCTATACATTTACTTTTTTCTATTTTGACTCTATTATATATTTGGACCTGGCTTCTCAGCCTGCTTTTCTGGACTTTGTACTATATTACCATTAGGTTCCTTAACTCTTATGTCACAGCCTCATATTCTGATGCCCCTAAGCTCCTCATCTTGGTTGTACCAACTTACAATGCTGTACTTTTAATAGTTTGTTTTAGCTTTCTATTGGTATTCAATTTTAGCTTCTGTTCTTGACTTCTTATCGAATGATCACACCTATTCTATTTGATTTATTCTGTAACTTTCTTTGATTTTGTAGTGCTTGATAAAGACTTATAGGATAGCTGCCTTACATCTGGTGGCATTAGAGGCAGAGCTTGTTAAGACCTCATTTGCATTTCTTTCTTCCCAGAATTATAATAATACTTGTGCGTGTCATGTACTTACCTCACTTGTGGCTGCTGCGCCGCTGGTGTCACTCAGTTGCCGCAGCAACCAGCCCCGCTGACAGAGGGGCTGATTGGCCCAGTGTCCCTACTCCCTGATAGACCAATCAGGCTCGGCACCAACATCATGTGATCCCTGTTAGAGGGCTATTTAAACAGACAACTGCTGGCCACAGTTGCCCGTAATTAGTCTTCTTAGCCTCACTAGCAAATATTGTACTATTCTTTTGATTCCTAGTATTCCGACTTTTGGATTTTCCCTGACCTTGAGCCTGACTGCCAATTATTTTTCTAATATTATCTCCTGGCACTGACTGGTATTTGACTTGTGTTTTTATGTTAGTGGGTTCTGACATATCTCTCCTATTTAGACTATGGCTCAATCTTGACTTAGCTTTTGGATTTTGATACAGTTCTGGTTTTGACCTCTTTGTGTCTGACTACTCTTTTTTCCCCACTTGGTTTAGGCTCCTACACTTAGTCAAGTTAGGGACCATTGCCAAGTTGTAGGCGACCATTTAAAGCAGATCGTGCAAGTAGGTAGAGACAGTGGTGTGGGTGGAGTACAGGGCTGCACTGTACCCTACCCAACCAGACAGTGAGCATGGACACAACTCTCATAATCACCAGGATTCCTCTTTCTGGATTTTCGTGTGGCAGTGTAGAAGGATTGCCAATAGGAATCTAGATGGAGAATTTTCTTTAGCACTTCCCAAGGATTCTGGAGCTGTCAAAGGATATGTCAAACAATGTATTTTATTAATGCAATAAAAACTACACATTTTAGAGTTGAACTAACCACTTTATCAGGTTAATACTCCAACATTATACATCAACCTGAGGAAGGGGTTAGTTCAACTCCAAAATGTGCAGATTTTATTGCATGACTAAGACTCTGCCCAAACGGTAATCTTGGCCGCAACCCTGTCACAAGATCGCTGTGTAGCAGTGCAGGCATAGAACTGAATGGAGTCGCAGCATGATAAGTTGTCACGGCCACGACCCCAGAATTTCAAAAATATCTTTGGTTGTATGACGGGGTCACAACTAGGAACATTGTGTAATTTCAGCCTTAAAAAACTTTGCATTATGTGACGAATACCACACCTCGTGCCCGCTTGACGTCACCTACGTCAAGCTCACGAGACGCAGTATGGTCACTTGTTACCAAAGCGTGACGTTACACCCTCCATAGGAGCAGGTAAGGTGAGCTTGGTACAGTTTACACAGACACCTCCTGTCCACATGGGCACAGAGAGGCAACAAGATGAGAGAGCCTTTTCACTGCCGCAGTAAAACCAGCGCTGTCTCAGCCCGGGTATGTGCCACCAGTTTCTCGTTTGATATAAGCTCGGTCCGCTAACGGGATTATACAGGTGAAACTCGAAAAATTAGAATATCAAGCAAAAGTCCATTCATTTCAGTAATGCAAATTAAAAGGAATTGCATTAATGCAGCTTAAAATTAGAATTTTGTGAAAAGGTTCAATATTCTAGGCTCAAAGTGTCGCACTCTAGTCAGCTAATTAATCCATACCCCCTGAGCAAAGAGTACCTCAAAATTGTGACTTTGGGGTTTCATAAGCTGTAAGCCATAATCATCCAAATTATACCAAATAAAGGCTTGAAATATCTCGCTTTGCATGTAATGAGTCTATCTCATATGTTAGTTTCACCTTTTAAGTTGCATTACTGAAATAAATGAACTTTGCACAATATTTTAATTTTTGGAGTTTCACCTGTATAGGGTAAGAAACCAACCCGCGGTAGATTATAACTAGGCCGAAACACGGACGTGGGGATTCGTGATCGAGATACAAGATAGCACAAGATTACATTTTATATTTAATTGCCTTAAGGGCACACTAGATTACACAATATACACAGATAATATATATATACAGTGGTCTGATGTTACAGCTACAGGTGATATAGGTACAACAGGGTTAGTTTACCAGATATATGAGTCCTTTGGGTAGTGATGAGTTCTTAGCTGTATTCACGTCAGAGGCAGTGATGTCAGCCGGTTGCAGGTCCCTCCAAACACATTGCACAATGTGACCCCCTTTCAGAGAAAGACCCGCTCACTTGCTGGCACAAGCCTTTTAACCTGTAGCCGGCTTCTCCCCTCCCGGCCTTTGGGAGGGGTCCACCCCCTCTGCTGGACTGGCTGTAAATGACCCACAAAACCCTTTAGGGTTTATAGCTCCAGTCCAGAAGGTCACAGGGAGATGGTTCTGGGACCAATGGATCCGCCTAGGTTCTTGCTACAACTAGAGTCCATACATGGTGCCGCTATGGGCTTTCTGTGGGGAGATATGGATATCTCCCTTCCCTGGCATCCCACCCGCAAACAAAGACCATGAGCATGTTCATCGTGGCCACCGGGACACAAATATGTATCCGGTTTGCGCTTGCGATGGCCGGGCGATTTATAATTCCTTATGAAATGTAGGTGCCAACATGTCTGGAAGGTATCATTGATCCTGGCAAGAGCTGATACCTCCTGCTGGGGGTTTTCCTGCAGGATCCGTGCTGTCTGACTGGAAGTGTGAAATGTAACCAAATGTGGCCTGCTAGGAGTTTTCTGCTATCTGGCTGCAGCTTTGAAGCAGGGCCCTCCTGTGGAGCTTGATTTCCTCTGCCATCTTTCAGCGAATGGTGGGTGTGAGGACATGGCTAACAGTAAATATTAATAAATATTCCTCACACTTTACATCCTTTGACAATTTCAGAATCCTCCATCTTGATCCCTATTATTAATCTCTATATTTCAAATTTGGCGATTCCTGGGAAGAGTTAAAAAATAAACAAAAAGGCAGAACAAACACTTTGGGGAGCTCTATCACACCCTTGTGACTCAAAAGTCACATGAAAAAGGACTTTTGTGACTTTTTTGACTTATTAGTGGGAGGTAAAGTGGGTGTGGTTTTAATTGGTCCAACTCCAGATTTATCACTATGACTTTTTTTTTGTCACAACACCTCCAGTCAGGAGGTGTGCATAAAAAACCTAGAGTAGCAGTTCTAGACAAAAGAAGCAATGTGCAACATTTGATATATTTGGTGCAAAGTACATGAATGCAGACTCAAGCAAAACTGGAAGTACAGAATACCTAATTAATTAAACACTAGACATTCCCTATACTAGAGGTCACAGTGTTGTGTTTTTTATTAAGTGGGACCCACAATGAAATTTGTATTCAGATTGTAGATACAAAATCAGCGGTGAGATGCTTGCAGCTTTCCGTGACTGCCGTCTGTACTTGCTATTTAAAGCAAGTCTGTAAGTACTGTCAGATGGTTGATGTGGATGTGCTAATTAGACAGCAGTTCTGACAAGCAGCTAATGGATGCTTAAATAAGATCTCCAGCACTAGGTACATTCTTCTTCTCTTTTATATTTTTTTGCTTGGGTTCCTCCCTGTACCTTATACTACACACATTTTCAGACATCATTGTAAATAAGCTTGTGATAACAGAGAAAATGCAGAATAAACATTCCTACTTTTGCAAAGATATGTCATGTAAAAAGTATAATCAAATCTCTGTTAAATGGTAAAGGAATCTACTGAAAAAAGTGGTTCTGGCCATATATATGCAAAATCGATAGGCCAAATGCTCATTCAACTGACAGCTCTCTCTTCCAATCACCCAATCTCGTACTGCTCGGCCAAGTGAAGAGGAATGCCCCTGCTAGACAACTCTGGAAGAGGCTCATCTCCCCAAGAACAAAAGTATCGGGCAGTTGGACTCCAACTGTCTCATCCTTATTTCGACAACTTCTACCTTCAGGAAAAGTAGGGAGACTCCAATATAGATCATATGGTTCTGCTGGTCTCACCAAAATCAGGCTAACATTTTTATAATGTGTAGGCCCTCATTAGCCTGCCAGGTCAAGATAAAGTTAGATGGAAGCCTCTGGTCAACAATATCTGGTGGAGGCCCCATCCCCTGTATCAGAATCCTAAAACTAGGCTAAACCTTTGACCATCAACCATTAGTTCTGCTTCTGAACTTAACTTTAACATAGATTATTGTCAGCAGAACACAATGATTTTGATAGCCTCCGGTAACAATACTTTTTAACTGAAAAGTCAATGAAACATCTGTTAAATTGATGTGCCCCAATATTGGGCATATTATCGGGGACGAGCAATCCCCCTGTGTTAAGGTGCCACCGATCATCCAATAAACAAGCAAAACACTTGTTCATCAAGTGATCCAGTCGTTCGTGCAAGCACCTAAATGATCATTTATGGGCAGTAGATTGTGTTGTCTAAATAATGATCTTCTGCCCAGAAACAGTGCAGCTGTATGGGGAAGTGCGATTGCAATAGCAATCCCTTGTTTTCATACAATGAAGGAGATTGCTGCATGTAAATGCAGAGGTCTCCTTCACTGAATGAGCAGCCAACTATCGGGAAGGCACGCTTACTTCCCGACAAACGGCTGCACATTGCATTGTGTAAATCAGCAAAATGTGCCACAGGAGTTGTGGCTTTTTACTGAGAGCCAGTGTCTAAACGATTTGGAAACTAGTGTGGAGTCAGTGCATAATCCAATATTTCATTTCTTATATCAGATTGTTAAGTATAGAGTTTTCTCTTCCAAGCAAAGGCAGTCTAGATCAACTGTTTTATACACACAATACATTGTGCAACTGCTAACTAATATGAAAGTGTCAGGTTCTAGGAAAAATATATGTAAGTTTTTATCCTGCAATAACAATTGTGGGCCATTTTTCCTTAGATTTCCTTGTTGTTGTGATGCCAGAGGTCCGTGCCCTCCCTGCTCCTGGTGGGCATGGCGGCCTGAACACTTACTCCATCACTGACTCCAGTGCCCCAGCAGTCAGTGCTCATCAGTGCCTCCCTGATCCTTCCCGGAGGGAACAGCCACCGGAGTGGCACTGCTCCATCCACTCCACGCTGATAGCAGCCTACTCCTCTTGTATGCAGTGCCTCAGTCTGTCCCTAGGGCACATGCACACTTCCTCTGTTTTCTTAAAAGGCCAGCGCGCACACACTCTAATCTGTCCAGCCTATGGCTACCCTTCCTATGGTATTTAAGGAACCTTCCCCTGAGCAATAGGTATGTTTTCTAGCACGCTAGTCCCTGCAAAGTTGCACTGTATTCCATTCTGACTCCCCATGCTTGACCTCTGCCTGTTTACCAAACTGACCCTCAGCTGCCTTGCCTCGTGTTGGCCATGTGCAGCTTTCCCTGACCTTTTGGACTGATAATCAGAATGATTTCTTCCTGCCCTGACCTTGACACATCCTTTGACTACAATTTTGTCTGTCCCCCCTCCCCATACACCAGTGTCTGTTGGCTTGCCTAGGTCAGCTGTAACTGAACTGATACTACTTCAAGAGGCAGGCTGTGATTTTCCTGCAGCGGAGTCCAGATCCATGTATAGGTGTTAAACGGTGAAGATCAGGGTGGCCCTTAGATGTAGCCCCAATCCAAATATGTTTAGTGATGCAGTCAGTCCACACCCACTTCTTTACAGTTGTGCTGTTCTTCTGTTATTCCTCCTAAAAATGTATGAAGAAATTGACAATTAAGCACTACCATTTGCTTGTCAGTGGGGTGTGTTCCTATACACTCTAACATTTTACAATCAGTGCTGAAAGACTACAGTATGTAGGGACACACCCTAATGGCAAAAGGAATGGTAATACCTAGTTTTTAACTTGGCAGAATGCAAAGTTCTAATAAAAGGTTCGCCAGCATTTCTATTCCATAGGGGATGTCAGTATTTACCAGAACAACCATGCCAGAAGAGCTGACAGGTCCTCAATAAATGAATCCTTGCCATGCTAATTCTAGGTCGTGGAAACACCATTAGGTAAGCTTATGTCAAAAGGGTTTTGGAACCGCGCTGCTAGAGACTGTGTCTCCCGATCACCAGTGAATGAAAAGGGTGTCAGCCCCTCTCCTCAATACCCGCCGGATCCAGTCCTCCCCA
The DNA here is from genome assembly GCF_905171765.1 of Bufo bufo. Classification (NCBI taxonomy): domain Eukaryota; kingdom Metazoa; phylum Chordata; class Amphibia; order Anura; family Bufonidae; genus Bufo; species Bufo bufo. The sequence goes on from NC_053389.1 coordinate 661,284,736, forward strand.
GACCTCTTTTACTACAGGGTTGAAAGGAAATAGGCAGAATAGTGAAGCACCCTTTACACTCTTTTTATAAAAGGTTTTATTCTACTCACAATGGTTCGTAGACAAAAGGCATAAAAATCAGTATCAGGATTGTGACGACTGATACTGATTTTTATGCCTTTTGTCTACGAACCTTTGTGAGTAGAATAAAACCTTTTATAAAAAGAGTGTAAAGGGTGCTTCACTATTCTGCCTATTTCCTTTCAACCCTGTAGTAAAAGAGGTCTGGGGAGGACTGGATCCGGCGGGTATTGAGGAGAGGGGCTGACACCCTTTTCATTCACTGGTGTTAGGGAGACACAGTCTCTAGCAGCGCAGTTCCAAAACCCTTTTGACTTGTCTATATCAGTGTGAACGACCTACCACACTACTTCGGGACCAGCAGCAGCGCAAGTAATTTGTCCGTGTTGGGACACAGGACTGACTTTCTGTTCTTTGTATTAGGTAAGCTTATGTATCCACCACAATATAATTGCTTCCAGAGCAGGGATAAAATATTGCTTATAAATGTAAAAGGAGGGGAAGTGCAAGATCTTCCATGTAAACTCGGTGTTCGAGCTTTCTTCTGACCTGAAAAGAGGTCATTCTAATTAATTAGACCTCAAATAGGTAACCAGAACAGAACATAAAAAGTTCACATCTCATATTTCACATGGGTGTAACACGGAATGAAACCCTCAGAATAACAGCTAATTTGGGATCTAGCATTACCCCTTAGCAGTCATAAACAGTTGTGCTTGACTAATTATCGTACTTATTTTTTTAATAAAAAGCATAGACGAGCACTGGATTCAGAGCAGAGAGCAAATAATTTTAAATCACACATATGCAAATGCTACATTTACAGTTCCGGCTCATTGTCCAAATGTTGCCATTGCAGTTTCTACTATTTCTAAGTGAACATTAAATGCATTGGATGCATAGTGCTCTTGTACATTCCAGAGCAGTATTTCACTAGGAAGTCATTATTGTTTCTACATTCTCGTTTTTAGTTCCTAATTGTAGCCACAGGAACACACAGCTCTTAGCTACATTATAATTGTTAAATCACTTCTTAACTACTGAGACTTCTAAATTCAACAAAAGTGCTTGTTTCGGCACCATTGATCACTTTCCCGGCCCTTACACCGTTCCTGAGCATTTACAATGATTCTGAAGGAAGGAAAAATGAGTCGATACAGTTTAAAGTGGATGTTAAATATTTCCCATCAAGCCATTGATACATGCACCATTTTGCAAATGCTAGAGCACTAAAATCAGAGCTTCATACCAAGATTTGAATTTACAATTTCGCTGAGACTAAAAAACTTCATCATGGGTTTAAATACCAGTAACAGGAGTATCATTACCCTCACTGCAAGTGAAATCCATCTCTCCTTCCATTACTATCTGTTCTACGCTATGGTGAGAAAATAAATGGATATTGTTCAGAACAGAGTTCTGCACGGAAGCCAGAGGCTATTTGGCCAAGAATAGATTGTGCTAAAATTCTGGGCTGTCACGTTTCATTTCCATCCATTTTCTTGGCTCAAACATACATATGTATTCTTTATAGCGCAGTTCTAAAACCATTACCTAGGCTGGAAGTGTCACACTGCTATATTGTTTGTGAAACTTTATAAATCACTTGGCTCTATTACTGAAGTTCAAAGTAAGTAGCATTTACGGACATACATTGCATTCGGAAAGTCTTCAGACCCTTTTACTTTTTTCCCATTTTATTATGTTGCGGCCTTGTGCTAACATAAAAAAAAGTTACATTTTCCCATCATTCTGCAGTCAGTACCCCATAATCACAAAGTGGAAACAGGAAGTTTCAAATCTTTGCTAATTTATTGAAAAGAAAAAGCTAAAATCTTGCATTGACAGAAGTATTCAGACCCCTTACTCAGGACTTACTTGAAGCACCTTTGGCAGTGATTACAGCCTCCAGCCTTCTTGGGTATGAGACCACTAGGTTTTCACATCTGGATTTGGGGATTTTCTGCCATTCTTCTCTGCACTTCCTCTGAAGCTCTGTAAGGTTGGATGGGGACCGTCGGTGGACAACCATTTTCAGGTCTCTTCAGAGATGTTCTATTGGGTTAAAGTCAGGGCTTTGACTGGGCCAATCAAGGACATTCACAGAGTTGTCCCTAAGCCACTCCTGTGTTGTCTTGGCTGAGTGCTTAGGATTATTGTCTTGTTGGAAGGTGAACCTTCTGCTCAACATGAGGTCCAGAGAACTCTGATCAGGGTTTCATTAAGAATATCTCACGTACTTCTGCCCTTTGCAGTGAGTCTGGCTGCACCATGGTGACGCCATTTGCTTGTCTCTGTTGCTACAAAACTGTCCCCACTTACAGTGGGTCTGGTCAATCTATCAGGAAGTAGGGATGGTGATCCAATCAAGCTTAGCGCCAGCGTCACATTATTCCTGAGGGCGTGCTATTTAAACAGGCAGCTGCTGGTCACAGTTGCCTGTGATTGTTATTCCTGCCTCACTAGCTAGTTTTGTGTTTGTTACTCTGTATCACTGAACTTCTGCCTGTTTCTCTTACCTTGAATCTGCCTTGACCTCCTGGTATTTAACTTTGCTACTAATTTGCTTTATTTTGGACTCTGCTAGTTTGTGACCTCGCCTTTGTCTGCTGACTTTATCTCTGATGTTATCTACTAGTGACTAGATGCACTCTGCTGTGTATTTGATTTAGCTTTTGAATTCTGATCCGGTCCTGGTTTTGCCTGTCTTGTTTTGACCTCTGTCTGACTACTCTACTTTTACCTGTTTAGGCCCCTGCATTTAGTCAAGACATTGGCTCTAGCCAAGTTGTGGGCCGCCATTTTGGGAAGCTCATGCAAGTACGGTAGGCAGGGACAGTGGTGCAGGTGCAGTACAGGGCTGCACTGTTCCCTACCTTTAATGACTATTAAAGAATATCTGTGTACTTTCCTCCATTCATCTTTTCCTCAACTCTGAGCAGTCTCCCTGTACTAGTACTGAAAAACACCCCACCACCACCATGCATTACTGTAGGAACAGACAACTCACTTATTGAATTGAGGCCAAAAAGTTCAATCTTGGTTTCATCAAACCAGAGAACCTTGTTTCTCACAGTCTGACAGTTTTTAGGTGCTTTTTAGCAAACTGTTATGTGCCTTTTACTTTGGAAAGACATATTTCTGGCCACTTTGCCATAAAGCCCAGATCGGTGAAATGCTGCAGTGATGGTTGACCTTCTCCAAGATTCTCCCATCTGCACACAGGATCTTTGGGGCCCAGCCAGAGTGATTATTGGGTTCTTGGTCACCTCTCATACCCTGATGACTTAGTCTGGGGGACCAGCTCTAGGGAGAGTCCTGGTTGTCCCAAACTTCTTCCACTTAAAAATTAAGGCTACTTTCACACCTGCGTTTAGGTGCGGATCCGTCTGGTATCTGCACAGACGGATCTGCACCTATAATGCAAATGCTTGTATCCATTCAGAACGGATCCGTTTGCATTACCATGAAAAAAAAAAAATGCAAACGGATCCGTTTTGACTTACATTGAAAGTCAATGGGAGGCGGATCCGTTTTCAATTGCACCATATTGTGTCAGTAAAAACGGATCCGTCCCCATTGACTAAGGCTACTTTCACATTAGCGTTGTTTAAATCCGGCGTTCAATTCCGACACCGTAACTGTCCGCCGGATCCGGAAAAACGTGTGAAAACGGATTACATTTGAATCCTGATCAGGATTTTGATCACAACAAAAAAATGCATTGGAAAAAACGGATCCGCCATTTATGGACTTTAACTTTTTTTTCACATTTTTCGGGATTAACATGCAAAAGCCGGATCCGGTTTGACTGAACACACGGCGCCGGCGGATCTGGCGTTATTGCAAGTCAATGGGAAAAAGACAGGATCTGGCGTTCAGTCAAAGTGTTCAGGATTTTTGGCCGGAGGTAAAAATACAACATGCTACGGTTTTCTGAAAAGCCTGATCAGTCAAAAAGACTAAACTGAAGACATCCTGATGCATCCTGAACGGATTACTCTCCATTCAGAATGCATGGGGATGAAACTGATCAGTTCTTTTCCGGATTTGAGCCCCTAGGACGGAACTCAGCGCCGGAAAAGAAAAACGCTAGTGTGAAAGTACCCTAAGGCTATTTTCACACTTGCGTTCGGAAGAGATCCGTCTGGTGTCTGCACAGATGGATCCGCTCCTATAATGAAACAATGGTATCCGTTCAGAACGGATCCGTCTGCATTATATTTCAGAAAAAAATCGAAGTGTGAAAGTTAGTCAGACGGATCCGTCCAGACTTTGCATTGAAAGTCAATGGGGGACGGATCCGTTTGAAATTGCACCATATTGTGTCAACTTCAAACGGATCCGTCCCCATGGACTTACATTGTAAGTCTGGACGGATCCGTTTGGCTCCGCACGGCCAGGCGGACACCCGAACGCTGCAAGCTGCGTTCGGATGTCCGCCTGCTGAGCGGAACGGAGGCCAAGCGGAGCCAGACTGAGGCATTCTGAGCGGATCCACATCCACTCAGAATGCATTGGGGCTGTACGGATCCGTTCGGGGCCGCTTGTGAGAGCCTTCAAACGGAACTCACAAGCGGAACCCCGAACGCAAGTGTGAACGTAGCCTTACATTGTAAGTCAGGATGGATCAGTTTCGTCAGACGGACATCAAAATGCTGCAAGCAGCTTTTTGGTGTCCGCCTCCAGAGCAGAATGGAGGCTGAACGGAGGCAAACTGATGCATTCTGAACGGATCTTTATCCATTCAGAATGCATTGGGGCTGAACTGATCCGTTTTGGGCCGCTTGTGAGTGCCTTGAAACGGATCTCACAGGCGAACCCAGAAACGGCAGTGTGAAAGTAGCCTAAGAGAGCCACTGTACTCTTAGGAACTGTCAGTGGAGCAGAACTCCAGATCTGTGACTCTACCTAATCCTGTCTCTGAGCTCTACAGGCAATTCTTTCCTCCTCATGGCTTCATTTTTACTCTAATATGCATTGTCAGCTTTATGAGACCTTATATAGACAGAGATAATTTACCACAGGGTGACTCCACTTAAGGTTTAGAAACACCTCAAAGAGGATCAAGAGAAATGGTAGGACCCCAGAGCTGAATTTCAGTGTCATAGCAAAGGTTTAAATATGTATATGCATGCAAATTTTTCCTTTTTAATAGCATTTATAAAATTATGTTTTCATTATGGAGTATTGAGTGCAGATTGATGGGGGGGGGGGGGGGTGGACTTTTTTTTATTTTAGCACAAGGCCGCAAAATAATAAAATGTATAAAAGGGTCTGAAGACTTTCCAAATGTATTATATGCATTCCAAAATGCATTCTCACTGAACTGTCAAAGATCATATCATAGTTATTGGTGGAAAACATTGCAGAGTTTCAACACTGCTCAAAAAATAATTACGGTATTTCAGAGTTACAGGAATCCACAGCTAAGAATGGAGTAGATGTATTATCATTCATGTTAAATGCTACAGGTATAGAAATGGGGTTATGGTGGTGTTCAGGTGGATACAGAGGTATAATGACAGTGTGCTTTTCCTAGCATTCATATCACTTACAGGAAAGTTGATTACATTCCAATGCACTGAAAACATTGTGTAGCCAAGGCCCAAATATATTACTACACTAGCTACCTAGGGTCTAAGGGTACCCAGAACTGGAACAGTTAATAAGTAATTATAGATAAGTCATGCTGGTACATGAATAATGAGTAGGCAAAGTAGGTGGCAGGCTAGGGTGCCATTGTAGAGGGAGTACAATTTAAAGATTTATAAATATGCAAACAAGGCCAACAGGGTACTGTGGCTGAAAATCTTGTTGGTGCCAGAGTTCACCATGTTTCCACCACTTGACCATTATGGACAATGCATTCTACTAATCACTTGACTACAATGGATAAGGCAAATATCAAAAGGAATGCAGAAGTGTTCTTACCACGGGATCACTAGCAGTAATGCAAATTGTTTCATTACTGTGTTATCAACAGAAGCATAGCTAGGGGTTCAGCACAGGGAGACAAAACATCTGAGTATGCCCCAACCAAAGTAATTGCACACATCTCTGACGCCTCACTTTTCCCAACCTAAACAAATTCCCCATCCTGCTGATGCCCCCAATTCTGTGCCTGTTGCTGCCCTATTATACACTATTACTGCACCTGCTTGGAACATACTGTACTTTGTATCAGCACCATAAATAGTGCCACCTCTGAAATCAATAATATCAGATAGAGACAGTAATAAAGCACTGGAAGGCCCCTTTTAAGGTAAGAGTGCCCCCTGTGTGCATCCTTCCAAAGAAATAATGCCCCTTAGTGCCTAATTAAAATGTTATTACATCCATTAAAGTTTTTTCCGTGTTCAGAGCTTAGCCCGAACATAACCCTTTCTTCACTCATTTGGCATGAATGAGTGGAGCATCGGAGCCTTTCATGGTCCGTTGCTCCCCCTTACCCTGTGCTTCATCACACAGGGCAAGGGCTTTTTCTTTACTCCGATGACATACCGTGCTTTTCATGGGTATGCTAGGCGGAGGCGCTATAGACCACCCATTAGTGCCAGTGATGTCACCAGGATCACTGCTAGGCGGAAGCCTCTGCCTAGCAGTGTGACAATGTAAACAAAACAGTCCTTGCCCTGCGTGATCCAGCGCAGGGCAAGGGGAGCATCGAAGCATGAAATGCTCTGATGCTCCACTCATTTATGCTTAATGAGTAAAGAAGGGTTATGTCGGGTTCAACTCTGAACCCGGACAACCCTTTTAACCTCTTAATAAATAATGCCCCCACATGCCCCCTTAAAAAAAAAGTAAGTGCCCCCTTAATAAGTACTGATGCTCACTAAGTGACCCACATAAATTGCCAGCTTTGTGCCACTGCTCCCCCAACAAACAAATTTCCACTCACCTGACCACGATCCCCGCTAAGAAAAGTGTCCAAATTACGTTCTATCCTCTGCCTCTAGTTGTCTCTATTTAAGATATGGAGGAGGGGGTGAGGAAGTGAGACATAGGCCACAGCACAGAGCCAGCCCTATCTTCAGCATCCTGCCTAGTCTTCCAGTGTTACCAAACATACAGGAGAATATGACACTACACACCATCTTCTCTGATGTAGATGTTCTCTTTCCTCATCTTTTCCATTAGGACCAGACCATCCTGATGAGATGATATATTTCAGCAAAATCTCGTCTCTACAGAGTTTTTCACACAGACATCTTAGATTTCTTTCCTTACTTTTCCATCATCCTGCACACCATGGTGCCCCAACAGTGTCATCTTGCTGCCACCCACAATACTATGCTCACTGCATTCCCCATTTCCCCCAAATACAATACTGCAGAAAAAAATGTCCCCAGCCCCCTATAGTGCCTCCAGTAGTAATAATGCACCAATAGCGCCCATATAATTACTCCAACAATAATAATGTCTCCTGTTGTGACCCCAGCATTAATAATGCCCCATAAAATTCCACCAGCAATAATAATGACCCCTAATGTGTCCCAAGTAATATAAAATACCCACTATTGCGCCTCCAACAATAATTATGCCCCATATTGTTCCCCAATAATGATAATGCCCCTATAATGCCTCCAGCAATAATAATGCCCCCCCCCCCAGTAATAATGTACCCAGAGTGCCATTAGTATTAAAAATGCTGCCAAATATGCCTCCAGTAATAGTAGCAGTAATTTCCCCAAGTGGCTAGGGGGACGTTGGAACTGTTCCCTGCTCTCTCCTGCAATATAGGGTGTTGGCCTTTTCTGTTCTACTGCCTGAGATAAAGGCAGTCAATCGGTATGATGTAATTGTGCTGCATCCCATCACACGCGGTCGGGATGATAGCATGGGACCCTTAATTCAGGAGGGGGAGCTGCACCCAATGGTTTGATACATCTGTACCTGGCGCTACCGTGAGAAGGTCTCGGGCAGCCCACTGGGCATTGACCCACCAGGAATCATACCAGTAGGTTCTATAGCCAGTCTACCCCTGATCATTTTTCAGCAGCCATCAGCTGCCTGAGAATAAGTCTTCAATATTGTGCTACTAGAAAATCCCTTTTAGCCACACATGACTGGTTTGGTCCACTAGATGGGCAGAGTATAAGACACCAGACAAGTGATGAATAAAACTGTTCATTTCCACTGTCTCCTACAGACGGTAGCAAGCACTCAGTCACACAAATCCCAATATTTAAGGTTCTTTCTATAAATGCAAACATTTCTTATGCACAAAACCTAATGGACAGGGGAAGTTACAGGGAGATTTGATAGTATTAAACTTCATATTTGTTCAGTTTCCAATAATGTTACATACACCAAATCATTTGCAGCATACAACCCAATAAATTAAACTTTTATTTCAGATGGAATATATTCTTGGAAGAGGTTGGGGCATGCAAACATTTATGTAGTGCAACATTAACTCATTCGGCAGTCTGTGATATAAAAATGACTGCTGAATTCTGCAGGAATTTACATGCACTAGTACTGACTTTATGACTAGCTAGATTCTCATTAATCATCATGCTAAATCTATTGTTTCAGTTCTTAAGATGGTGCCTCCATGGTCAACAATTAGTTGCACAGGAAAGATCCCATGACTCAGGCTTGGTTGAGAAGACAGTTTTTTCTATGTGTGTGCTATCCAGACTCCACCCACAAAGAAATATAAAAAGGTCACGGGCTGAAAAAAAAATTTCAATTGTAACACACTAGGGGGAAAGGACACACAAAAAGCCTGAGTACCTACACACAAACCCCAGGATTGAATACCTATACAGTATCTGAGATATCCAGAGGACTGTAAACACATAGGTCTTGGATAATCAGATCAGGTGCAAATATCCCAATGTAGGCAATTAGTTGGAAACTGAAGGCAAAAAGCGTGACATCCGGATGTTCAATCCAAACATTCATAACCTGGTGTCACTACCAGACCGCTGAATAATCATGGTTGGAGAAGAACTTCTCTAAAATCAGCCTGTATCATGCAGATATTGAGAGTCTTTTTTGTCCTTCAGCTGTGCAGTATACCTTTGAATGGCCTTCTCTAGTGCTTGCTTGTTTTTAGGAAAATTGGCTTTTGTGGAAAACCTTTTGGCAGCCTCAATCTGCTCCTGCAAAATGGCTGTGTTCTTCTCAAAGAGGGACTTTTCACCCTCCAACATGAGGAGCATCAGCCTGAGGGAAGACTCTATGGATTTAGCTTCCCACTTTTTGATGAATTTAGGCAATCTCAAGCGTGCTGCAGGGGTTAGTGGGATCCTAAGACCTTTTGGAACTATTTTGTTGCTCAGATAGGTCTCAAGGGTCTGGATTTCCCACCAGCCCCTTACATATTCTTTGTACACGTAAATGAGAAGTTTGAAAGCCCCAGTAATGGGGGTACTAGTGCTGGGTAACTGAGCTTCTGAAAAGACAAGCTTTGCCTCACTGTCCCACTTTTCCTTTTCAATTCCGCCAGCAAGAAACCCAGCCATCCCTTAAGAAATCATATACAAAATAGCAGCGAAGAGATATAAAAAAAAGTCACAGATTAAACATCCGGATGTCACGCTTTTTGCCTTCTGGACTGCTAAGATATCCCCTTAAGTTTCCAACTAATTGCCCACGTTGGGATATTTGCACCTGATCTGATTATCCAAGTCCTATGTGTTTACAGTCCTCTGGATATGTCAGATATAGGTATTCAATCCTTGTGCTTGTTTGTAGGTACTCAAACTTTTTGTGTGTCCTTTCCCCCTAGTGTGTTACACACTGTTTTAATAAACAATCATTAAAGGTTAATTTTTAGTACAGCATTCCTCCACCATCAGTGAATCACTTTATGTAGGTATGCATACACCCACAAAGAACACAACCCTTCACTACCAAGCCACTTTTCACCTTAAATCCCAGGCAGATTTTTGTCACTTTATGTGGTAATAACTTTAAAACACTTTTACTTATCCAGGCCATTCAAAGAATGTTTTCTTGTTACATATTGTACTTCATGACAGCAGTAAAATTGAGTCAAAACATTTCATTTTTTATTTATAAAAAAATACCAAATTTACCAAAAATTTGAAAAAATTATCAAACTTCCAAATTTCAATTTCTCTACTTTGATAATAGATAGTAATAACTCCAACAATAGTTACTACTTTACATTCCCCATATGTCTACTTCATGTTTGGATAATTTGGCGAATGCCATTTTATTTTTTGGGGACGTTAGAAGGCTTAGAAGTTTAGAAGCAAATTTTTAAGGACCAGTTCAGGTCTGAAGTCACTTTGTGAGGCTTACATAATAGAAACCACCCAAAAATGGCCCCATTATAGAAACTACACCCCTCAAGGTATTTAAAACTGATTTTACAAACTTTGTTAACCCTTTACGTGTTCCACAACAATTAAAGGAAAATGTAGATGAAAGTTCAGAATTTCACTTTTTTGGGCAGATTTTCCATTTTAATCCATTTTTTCCAGTAACAAAGCAGGGGTTAACAGCTAAGCAAAACTCAATATTTATTGCCCTGTAGTTTACAGAAACACCCCATATGTGGTCTTAAACTGTTGTACGGGAACACGGCAGGGCGCAGAAGGAAAGGAACGCCATATGGTTTCTGGAGGGCAGATTTCAATGGGATAATTTTAAGTTGCCATGTCACATTTGAAGACCCCCTGATGCACCCCTAGAGTAGAAACTCTAGAAAATTACCCCATTTTGGAAACTACAGGATAAGGTGGTAGTTTTGTTGGTACTATTTTAGGGTACATATGATTTTTGGTTACTCTATATTACACTTTTTATAAGGCAAGATAACAAAAAAATAGATGTTTTGGCACTGTTTTTATTTTTTGTTATGTACAGTTTTCATCTGACAGGTTAGATCATGTGGTCTTTTTTTAGAGCAGGTTGTTACAGATGTGACAATACCAAATATGACTACTTTTTTGGTTGTTTGTTTCAGTTTTATATAGTAAAGCATTTTTTTTATTATAATTTTTTGGTATTTCCATATTCTGAAAGCCATATTTTTTTTTATTGTTTGGGCTCATTTTTTGCAGGGTAAGATGACGGTTTGATCGGTACTATCTTAGGGTGCGTATGACTTTTTGATCGCTTGATATTACACTTTTTGTGATGTAAGGTGACAAATGATGGCTTTTTTGACACAGTTTTTATTTTTACTTTTTTCTACGGTGTTCATCTGAGTGGTTAGGTCATGTGATATTTTTATAGAGCAGGTCGTTACGGAAGTGGCAATACCTAATATGTATACTTTTTTTATCTTTATGTAAGTTTTACACAATCAAAAAATTTTTGAATCAAAAATAAAATCATGTTTTAGTGTCTCCATATTCTGAGAGCCATAGTTTTTTCAGTTTTTGGGCGATTGTCGTAGATAGGGTATCAATCTTGCGGGATTAGATGACGGTTTGATTGGCACTAATTTGGGGTGCATATGACTTTTTGATCGCTTTGTATTACACTTTTTTGATGTAAGGTGACAAAAAATGGCTTTTCTGACACCGTTTAAATTTTTTTTTTTTTACGGTGTTCACCTGAGGGGTAAGGTCATGTTGTATTTTTATAGAGCATGCTGTTACGGACGTGGCGATACCTACCATATGTCTACCTTCTTTCTTTCTTTTTTACATTTAAGGGTACTTTCACACTGTCCACCCTGTCTGATCTTTCCTGCCGCTATTTCGCCGGACCGCCGCTCCGTCCCCATTGACTACAATGGGGATGGGGGCGGAGCTCCAGCATAGCACGGCAGTGGACGGTGATCACAGCATGACGGCAAGAACGTAAGTTAGGCCCGGGCCGGCGCATGCGCACAGTAAACTGTGATGCCCCGGCCAGACTGTGGTCATTCAATGCGCAGACTGTGGTCATTCAATGTGCACACGCCGATATCGCGGTCATCGGCGCATGCGCGGGATTACGGACAGTAGGAGGAAGGATAGAGAAGAGACCAAAGGCGGGCAGACGCGGAGGGGGAGTGGATTGGTATGAAAATAACACAGGGGCCTGGGCACCGGCCGTTGTAAGGCCACCCCTGGGCACCTTCACAGCCTAATTTGCATACGGAATAAAAGTGTTTTTCGGAGGAACGATGATAGCAAGCAACATATGGTAAGCACAGTTTTAATAGGGGGGATGCCGTGGACATAAGTCTGTTATTAGGTTAATAGGGTGATTCGGTGTGAAAGACTCCCTTTAATGGCATAATGGGAAAAAAACTAAAAACAGCAAATTTGCCATTTTTTGTCACTTCAACTACCCAATAATTGTCTTATAAAAAGTGATCAAAAAGTCACACACACTTCAAATTGGTATCACTGAAAATAACAGATCGTCCCTCAAAAAATTAGCCCTTACACTGCCCCATACACATAACTACAAAAAAAGATCAGAATATGGTTATAAAAAAAAAAAAATCCTCAAAGGCTTTACATTTTTTTCTCAGTATTTAAACGCAAGAAAAATTATACAAGTGTGGTATGATTGTAACCGTACTGACCTGGAAAATGAAGATAATAGGTAAATTTTACCGCATAGTATACAGTATAAAAAAATAAAAATAAAAACCTTTATCAGAATTGCGTTTTTTCCCAATTATACCCCATTTGGAATTTGTTTTACACTTCCTACTACATGGTATGTAACCATAAATGATGCCATTAGAAAGTACAACTTGTCACACAAAAAATAAGCCCTCCTAAGCTCTGTGAATGGAAAAATAAAAAAGTTAGGACTATGGGAAGGCGGGAAGTGAAAAACGAAGACGCAAAAATGGAACATCTCGGGGTCCAGAAGGGGTTAATAAAGCCCCTGATCTGGTGGTAGATCCGCCGGAGTTATGAAGAGGTGTTGGCCTTTCCCTAACTTTGGCACATCCAGTGCCAGTTCTAAATGTAAGACAGCTTCCGAGCTGTTTAGACCATTTTCTACACCTAAAACAAGCGTAGAAAATGATGAATGAGACGGGCCTGCCGGCCCATACGCCCACAATTTTAGAACTGGTGGGGACGAAGTCGCAGATAGCGGTGCAACTAACCATTGCGCAGCAATCTGCGCATGAAATTCACCTGCTGTCTATTGTGACACCATTACTATATAACAGTATGAATATATAAAGTCTATTGTGACATCATTACCTTATAACACTGACTATAAACACATAGGGACACATTTATAAAGTCCAGCGTTTTAGACCACATTTATTAAGGCCCATAGCTGGCGGTGGATCCGTCGAAGTTATGAAGAGGCGCCGACCTCTCCATAACTTTGGCGCATCCAGTGCCAGTTCCAAATGTAAGACAGCTTCAGAGCTGTCTTACATTTAGACCTTTTTCTACGCCTAAAACAGGCATAGAAAATAGTGAATGAGACGGGCCTGCCAGCCCGTCCAATTCCTCCTGGCGTGAGCGGGGAAAAGTCACAGATAACGGCGCTACTAACCTAATAGCCGCCATCTGCACCTGAAATACGCCTAATTTATGCGCATTTAAGATTAGTAAATGACCCCCATAGGCCTCTTTCACACGGGCGTCGCGTGTGAGGGCCGGATAGGAAGCGGGTGCGTCGCGAGAAAATGTGCAAAGTGTTTTAATGCATTTTGCACGCACGTGAGAAAAATTGGCACAGAAGTTCAGGTTTGGATTAGGTGTTGTGTAGATTTTATTATTTTCCCTTATAACATGGTTATAAGGGAAAATAATAGCATTCTTAATACAGAATGCAAAGTAAAATAGTGATGGAGGGGTTAAAAAATTAATAAAATTAATTAAACTCACCATAATCCACTTGTTTGCGCAGCCCGGCTTCTGTTCTTTCTTCTTCTTTGAGGAAAAGGACCTTTGGTGACGTCACTGTGTTCATCACATGGTCCATCACATCATCCATCCCCATGGTGAACAAGTGATGCGTGAAAATCACTGCTCATGTGCACAGCCCCATAGAAATGAATGGGTCCAGGACGGGTGCAATGCGTTCACCTCACGCATTGCATCCGCGCGGAAAACTCGCCCGTGTGAAAGAGGCCATAGTCTATTTTAACATCACTACCTTATTATACTGATTATGAATACATAGTCTATTGTTACATCGTCACTTTATAACACTAAAAATTCTGGGGTTGCAGTTGGGACACGCTGTGACCCCATTCATTTCTTTGCTTGCTCCACTACACTGCGATCCTTCGGTGTGACATCTGTTGTACAACCAAGATGGCCGTGTAGATGAAACCTTCATGGGTCTAAACATGGACTTCCACACATACCCACGTTTTGTAGACAACCTTATTCTCTATTCAAAGTTCTACTCACTGCCATCATTCAGTGAAGAGGAAAAGGAGGCTCAGGACCCCCATTCTAGTGATCAGTTGACGTCCCAGCAATGGAGCACACAGCAATCAGACATTTATCAACTATCCCGAGCAAGTGATAAATGTCATTTGTAACCGTCCAGGTTGTGTCACTTCAGCAAACGGCATTGATTATGTGGAGAAAGTTAATACAAGGCACTTACTAATGTATTGTGATTGTCCATATTGCTTCCTTTACTGACTGGATTCATTTTTCCATCGCATTATACACTGCTCATTTCCATGGTTACGACCACCCTGCAATCCATCAGTGGTGGCCGTGCTTCCACACTATAGGAAAAGACACCAGCCTATGTGAGCTTCCACCAGAAATGCCAGCGCTTTTTCCTATATTGTGCAAGCACGACCACCACTGATGGATTGCAGGGTGGTCGTAACCATGGAAACGAGCAGTGTATAAGGTGATGGAAAAATAAATCCAGCCAGCAAAGGAAGGAAGGAATATGGATAACAATACATTAGTAAGTGGCTTGTATAAACTTTCTCTACATGATAAATGCAACTTACTGAAGTGAGACAAACCCTTTAAGATTAAACTACACACATAAGATGTTTTCCTTGTCTCCTAATTTTTTCCAATGGTTTCTTTACATACTTGATGGTCTGCAAGTTTTAAATCTAGAACTGCTTCCTTGTGCGTTTCCGTAATTGCTACACTGTACAGGTAGTTTAGAGTGTCACTTCTCCAGACTGACTTTATAATTGCCAGCTCAGGTCCCAATGAGGCCCCTACTAATCATAGCTTCACATTTGTTGGCACATTGGTGATTCATTCATCCAACTGTCTATCAACCGTCTCCTCTTACTGTGAAATTATAGGACACAGTTTCTCAGATCTTGTATCCCTATTTGTAGCTGAAAAGGAGAGTAATTATAAAATGATTTATCATGTTACAGTTACTGAATACACTTTGCACATAGCAGCGGAACATCACATGGAAATTTTACTGCTATAAAAACAGTAAGTGGGAGATTTTGTCATAATGGTGAAAAAAAGCGATAGGTAATAATAAGTAATAAGCGAAATGAATAACAATAATATGACTTATTTATTTCATATGTACAGCACAGAGGTTTAAAATAATATTAATACTAACTGGCTGGAATATGCATCCTAAGCATTAACCCCTTTGCACCGTATTATTATTTTTTTTTCCTCTCCATCTTTCATGAGCCATAACTTTTAAAAATTCCCCATTCACATAGCTGTATATCTGTTTTTTAGCAGGACAAGTTGTATTTTTTTTAGCACTATTTAATTTGCCATACAGTATCAGGTATTAAAAATTAAGGGGGGGAAAAAAAGAGAAAAGTGAATAAAATGGAAATCTGCCATTGTTCTTTGGGTTTTAGTTTTTTTATGGCATGTTCTATGAACTAAGATGGACATGTTACTTTATTTGTGCAGGTCGGTACAATTAAAGTAATATCAAATTCATATAGTTTTTCCTATGCTTTACTACTTAAAAAAATAAAGAACCGTGAAGAAAGATTTGGCAGGCCAGTCTCATTTTCTATTCCAGTATAAAATAGAAAATTAGAAAATTATCTAGCAAGGGAGCTGGCGTAGATTTAGGCCGGCAGTGAATGCTCCTAAGTTATGTAGAGCCCAGCACAGTCTAACTTAGGCACATCAAGTGCCCGCACAGGGCTATTAAGAATGGCATCTAAAATGCCAGTCTTAATAAATGACCCCATATGTGGGCATTTAAATGTTTTTTTTCCTTAGGCTGGGTTCACACGGGTGAGATTTCCACGCGGGTGCAATGCGTGAGGTGAACGCATTGCACCCACACTGAATCCGGACCTATTCACTTCTATGGGGCTGTGCAAATGAGCGGTGATTTTCACGCATCACTTGTGTGTTGCGTGAAAATCGCAGCATGCTTTATATTGTGCGTTTATCACGCAACGCAGGCCCCATAGAAGTGAATGGGGCTGCGTGAAAATCGCAAGCATCCGCATAGATGACATTCTATTCACTGTATTATTTTCCCTTATAACATGGTTATAAGAGAAAATAATAGCATTCTTTAATACAGAATGCTTAGTAGAAGGTCAATTGAGGGTTAAAAAAAAATTAAAAATTAACTCACCTTCTCCTCTTGATCGCGTAGTTGCCGATCTCTTCTTATTTCTTTAATCATGAGCTGCCGGCTAAAGGACCTGTGGTGACGTCATATCAAATGGTCCAATCACATGATCCATCACCGTGGTGATGGACCATGTGATTGGACCATGTGATGAGCTCAGTGACATCACCGTGGTGATGGACCATGTGATTGGACCATGTGATGAGCTCAGTGACATCACCACAGGTCCTTTGACAGGTCCTGAGGAAAGAACAGGAGACCGGCAGCTACGCGATCAATTGGAGGAGGTGAATTAATTAATTTTTTATTTTTTAACCCTCAATTGAACTTCTCCTAAGCATTCTGCATTAAAGAATGCTATTATTTTCCCTTATAACCATGTTATAAGGGAAAATAATAAAATCTACACTACAACTAACCCAAACCTGAACTTCATTGAAGAAGTTCGGGTCTGGGTACCACATTCAGTTTTTTCTCACGCGCATGCAAAACGCTTTGCACTCGCGTGGAAAAAACTGAATAACGGAACGCAATCGCAGTCAAAACTGACTGCAATTGTGCACCCGGGACGCATCTTGAGCCAAAACGTGACGCCCGTGTGAACCCAGCCTTATAGTGTGTTTACCATGCTGGATAATGGTGACACTAATTATGTTATGCTTACATTTTTGGGAAAGGAGGTGATTTGAATTAATACTTCAGAGTTTTTTTCATAATTGTTTAAAAACTATGTTTTAATTTTCTTATTTTTTCATCCTCTTAGAGAACATGTGATTGTTGGATCACTTATACTTCAGTATCACAGTCAGTGGTGAAAAAAAGATGTCACCTTTCCTGACATGTCTGTAACTACTTGCATTCCCCATGTAATACCAATTCTGGAGCATCTATTCTTATTACTCTATTTTGTGCCATCCCTTTGCTATTCCTGCATTTATGAGTGAAATCCAAGCAATCTGCAATAAAGGGGGTGTTACCTGCTGGGGGTAACACCAATGGCAGCACAAATTTTATGCTGTGCACACCCCTTCCCCAGCTGGTAACACCCCCTTTATTGCAGACTGCTTGGAAATCACTCATAAACTTTTAGAAGGAGAATAGCAGAACTGCACAACATAGAGTCACAAGAATAGAAGCTCCATATCCATTATTATTATTACATGTATAAATAGTTAATGAAATGGAAATGTCAGGAGAGGTGACAGGTCCTCTTTAAGGAAGATTACAGTTTAGGCCCGGAAGCTTTCATAAGGCTGCCATTACAACCAATCAGCACCCTGTGATTTTGCCATTGGGACAATTGGGGGTAGAAGGAAGTACCTCCCTTAGACTACTGACTGTCATTATTAACCGTGGTTGATGTTCCTGGAGGGATACACCAAATGGAAAAGGATTTAGGAAAACTAGAGGAATGGTCAAAAATCTGGCAACTAAAATTTAATGTTGATAAGTGCAAGATAATGCACCTGGGGCGTAAAAACCCAAGAGCAGAATATAAAATCAGTGATACAGTCCTAACCTCAGTATCTGAGGAAAGGGATTTAGGGATCATTATTTCAGAAGACTTAAAGGTAGGCAGACAATGTCATAGAGCAGCAGGAAATGCTAGCAGAATGCTTGAGGAGAGAATATTTAAAAGAAGAAAAACTGCTACAAGAGGACATAGTTTTAAATTTAAAGGTTTAAAAGTAATATCAGGAAGTATTACTTTACTGAGAGAGTAGTGGATGCATGGAATAGCCTTCCTGCAGAAGTGGTAGCTGCAAATACAGTGAAGGAGTTTAAGCATGCATGGGATAGGCGTAAGGCCATCCTTCATATAAGTATTCAGTATATTGGGCAGACTAGATGGGCCAAATGGTTCTTATCTGCCGACACATTCTATGGGCCAGATTTATCATTAGCTCAAGTCAGAATAATGGAGTGAAAAAGTCACAAATTTTTGCGCAATCGCTTAAACTGCGCAAAAATTTGTGACTTTTATTGGCTCTGCACTATGCTCGCCAGTTTTCTGAAAGTAGGCGTGTTTTTCTTATGTAAATGAATCTCTAGACAGATTTAGTATTGCAACTACTTAAAAAGTCGCAAAAAAATGCGCAATTTCACTCCAGTGAGGACCATGCTTATTTTATGCGACTTTTTAATAGAGCATGCGACTTTTTCATAATGACGTGCAACTTTTGTAAAGCTGCTTACTGACGGATAAACTTCTACCGTCAAACCACATTTATTACAGTCTTAAAGGGCCGATCATAAATCTGACTTGGCTAAAACTGACTTTAGCCATATGTGAAAGTGGAGTGAGCTGTCAGAGTAATGATAAATCTGGCCCTATGTTTCTATTTTTCTATGTATCTGATGGGTTAGGTGTCAATGATCAGAGATAACTCCAATTACAGACACTTAACCCCACATATGCCATGGATCACCCGCTGGCTATGAGATGGGCGTCTGAGTTGGTACTATATTTAAACTTTTGGCATCTGCCATACATGTACTGTCGCTAAGGGCTTAAAAAATCTAATAAGGCAGTCTAAAGATTTATCTCAGTGAGTTTTATGCCTTTTATGCTTACTTTGCAGCAAAATATTGGCCCAATTTCGAGACACAGTGATGTATCTTAAGCCACACCCCTTCCCACTAAGTCAAGCCCACTTTCCACTAAGCCACAGGGCATCTGTCAGCAGCTTTGTACCTATAGAACTGTCTGACCTGTTCCATGTCTACTTGGCAGCTGAAGACATCTGTGTTGTTCCCATGTTTATATGTGCCGCATTGCTGAGAAAAATGTTTTAAAGGGAATCTGTCACCAGTTTTATGGTGTCCTAAGGGCAGCATAAACTAGTGACACATCTCTTTACCAACATGCTGGGACACTTTCTTTAATTGACCCAGCTGTTTTGACATTTTGGCAAAATCTTGTATTGAACATCTCCAGTGCATAATGATGAGTCCCAAATATTAATGAGCTCCTGGTTTTCCCCGCCCACCTGCTGCTGATTCATATTGTCACGGCTGTATGTGGGCAACAATAGTAATACACAGTACAGAGCTACTGACTGGACCCAGAACTAGGGAGGATAACGGGTGACCCCTGTCCGACCCTCAACTCTCTCCCTATTCTGCTAAAGCACATGCCCGGATCCAAATGGCGGAAAGAGGCATGCCCACGTGCCTAAGACTAATGACCACTGTAACCCCTACAATAGTGGAAGGGGCACGGCCACCAGTGCCCTACTCGGTATATGGAGGGAACCGTGGCCACCTCAGATCCAGTCAGAAAATAAACAGGAACACAACAATGTCTGCACACTTAGCTGACGGTGTTGCAGCCGCAGAGAAGACGGATCCAAGGACAGGCTGGCAATATCCGGAGTGCTAGCTGCAGCAGAACACAGGTCCAGTGAACTGATAGCTACAAGTGAAGAAACTAAAGCCAGAGCTACAACTGAAGTGAGAACTATAATCCACATCCTATCATAGGAGGAGGGGTGATATAAAGAGAGGAAAATCAAACACATGAAGGACAGCTGTGGTGAAAGAAACCAAAAGTAAACAGAGTAGTGAGAACTCCTCCCAGCTCTAGTAGTGACATCATCACAGGGGTGGAGAAACAGAGCTGTGAGAACGTCCCAAAGCTCTGGTAGTGACAGTACCCCCCCCTCTACGGGTGGACTCCGGACACCCAGGACCCACCTTCTCAGGATGAGCCCTATGAAATGCCCTGATGAGGCGAGTGGCTTTAATGTCCGACACCGGAACCCACATCCTCTCCTCAGGACCATACCCCTTCCAATGAACGAGGTACTGAAGAAAACCGCGGACCATGCGAGAGTCCACAATTCTGGAAACCTCAAACTCCAGATTGCCATCAACCAAAATCGGAGGAGGAGGCAAAGAGGAGGGTACCGTGGGCTGGACATATGGTTTTAAGAGAGATCTGTGAAATACATTATGTATCTTCCAAACCCGTGGAAGATCAAGACGGAAGGCAACAGGATTGATGACTGACAAGATTTTATAAGGCCCAATAAACTTGGGACCCAATTTCCAGGAGGGAACCTTCAACTTAATGTTTCTAGTAGACAACCACACCAGATCACCCACATTCAGGTCCGGACCAGGCACACGTCTCTTATCAGCCACACGCTTATACCTCTCACTCATCTTTTTAAGATTACCCTGAATCTTTTGCCAAATGGTAGACAAAGACGAGGAAAATCTCTCCTCCTCAGGTAAACCAGAAAGAGCCCCTCCCGAGAATGTCCCAAACTGTGGATGGAACCCATATGCACCAAAGAATGGTGACTTATCAGAAGATTCCTGACGACGGTTGTTCAGAGCAAACTCAGCAAGAGGGAGAAATGAACACCAATCCTCCTGGTTCTCTGAAACAAAACAGCGCAAATATGTCTCCAGATTCTGATTGAGGCGCTCAGTCTGACCATTCGACTGCGGATGAAAAGCAGAAGAGAAGGACAGCCGAACCCCCAGGCGAGAACAGAAAGCCTTCCAGAACCTGGACACAAACTGCGTGCCTCTATCGGAAACAATATCAGAGGGAATGCCGTGCAATTTAACAATATGGTCGACAAAAGCTTGCGCCAACGTTTTAGCATTAGGTAAACCAGGGAAAGGTACGAAATGAGCCATCTTGCTAAAACGGTCCACCACCACCAGGATCACCGACTTCCCCGAGGAACGAGGAAGATCCGTGATAAAGTCCATGGACAGGTGTGTCCAAGGACGGGAAGGAATGGGTAACGGGAGAAGGGAACCTGAAGGCCGTGAACGAGGGACCTTAGCGCGAGCGCACGTCTCACAAGCAGCCACAAAACCCTCCACCGACTTACGAAGAGCCGGCCACCAAAATCTCCGAGCAATGAGATCCACCGTGGCTCTACTCCCGGGGTGACCAGCAAGAACCGTATCATGATGCTCCTTAAAGAGTTTGTGACGTAGCTCAGGAGGCACGAACAACTTCCCAGAAGGACAACGGGCAGGTGTCTCAGTCTGGGCAGCCTGGACCTCGGCCTCCAAATCGGAATATAGAGCAGAAACAACTACCCCCTCCGCCAAAATGGGACCCGGGTCCTCGGAGTTTCCTCCTCCCGGAAAACAGCGAGAGAGAGCATCAGCCTTCACATTTTTTATCCCAGGTCGGAATGTAACAACAAAATTGAATCTGGAGAAGAACAGAGACCATCTGGCCTGTCTCGGATTCATACGCCTGGCCGACTCCAAGTATGCCAGATTCTTATGGTCGGTAAAAACGGTGATAGGGTGCCTGGCCCCCTCCAACCAATGGCGCCATTCCTCGAAAGCCAACTTGATGGCCAACAACTCCCTATCGCCCACATCATAGTTTCTCTCTGCCGGGGAGAGTTTTTTAGAGAAAAAGGCACAGGGTCGCCACTTGGCAGGGGAAGGGCCCTGGGACAAAACCGCACCCACACCCACCTCGGAAGCATCCACCTCAACAATAAAAGGTAAGGAAACATCGGGATGCACCAAGACGGGAGCAGACGCAAAATTCTCTTTAATCTTAGAAAAGGCTGCAAGCGCCTCCTCCGACCAAGAGGAAAAATCCGCCCCCTTTTTTGTCATGTCAGTGAGGGGTTTGACAACAGAGGAATAATTCAAAATGAACTTTCTGTAATAGTTCGCAAAACCCAGAAAGCGCATCAATGCCTTCTGATTCTCAGGAAGCTCCCACTCAAGTACAGCACGGACCTTCTCGGGATCCATGCGAAAACCAGAAGCAGAGAGGAGAAAACCCAGAAATTGAATCTCCGATACCATAAAAAGACATTTCTCCAGCTTGGCGTACAATTTATTTTCCCGCAGAATCTGCAGAACCTGAAAAAGATGATCCTGATGGGTCTGAACATCAGGGGAAAAAATCAAAATATCATCAAGATACACCAATACAAATTTCCCCATTAAATGATAGAAAATACTATTAACAAAATGCTGAAAGACG
The DNA here is from genome assembly GCF_905171765.1 of Bufo bufo. Classification (NCBI taxonomy): domain Eukaryota; kingdom Metazoa; phylum Chordata; class Amphibia; order Anura; family Bufonidae; genus Bufo; species Bufo bufo. The sequence goes on from NC_053389.1 coordinate 661,307,249, forward strand.
GCCGGAGCATTCATCAGGCCGAAAGGCATAACGAGATTCTCGAAATGCCCGTCAGGGGTATTAAAGGCCGTTTTCCATTCATCCCCCTCTCTGACCCTGACCAGGTTGTACGCGCCTCTCAAATCCAATTTGGAAAACACCTTGGCCCCAACAATTTGATTGAAGAGGTCCGGGATCAGAGGAAGGGGATAGGGATCGCGAATCGTGATACGGTTCAGCTCCCTAAAATCTAGGCAAGGTCTCAGAGAGCCATCTTTCTTTTTAACAAAAAAAAAAACCCGCGGCCACAGGTGACTTTGAGGGACGAATATGCCCCTTTTCGAGACTCTCGGAGATGTAAGTTCGCATAGCGATTCTTTCCGGTTGTGAGAGATTGTAGAGGCGTGCTTTTGGCAGCTTGGCGCCGGGAATGAGGTTAATGGGACAGTCAAACTCCCGGTGAGGAGGTAGCTCCTGAACACCGCTCTCGGAAAACACGTCCGAGAAATCAGAGAGAAATGATGGCACCGTTTTAGTAGACACCTCTGCAAAAGTCGCTGTGAGACAATTCTCTCTACAAAAGTCACTCCACTCATTTATTTGCCTTCCTTGCCAATCAATAGTGGGGTTATGTCTAGTGAGCCAGGGTAACCCCAAAACTAGAGGAGACGGCAATCCGTTAAGGACAAAACAAGATATATCCTCCACATGAGTGTCACCTACAGCTAGCCGGATATTGTGAACAATGCCTTTCAGAGATCTCTGTGAGAGTGGAGCAGAGTCAATAGCAAAAACAGGTATATCTTTATCTAATGTGCAAACCTGAAAACCATGCATGGCTACAAATTGAGTGTCAATAAGATTGACGGCCGCTCCACTATCGACAAAAATCTCACAAGAAATGACTTTGCTCTCTAGCGCCACCCTGGCAGACAGGAGAAAACGGGAACTGCAGGTCAGAGGAAAAGCATCAAATCCTACATCAACTTTGCCCAAAGTAGCAGATGAAGCAGAACTTGATGATTTACCTTTTGAGATTTTTCTCTTATTATCGCTCTTAGTACGGTTCAAGAATCTCCTAGATGGGCAAACATTTGCCAAATGACCTATGCCCCCACAACAAAAACAGACCATACTCTGAGGACTAAATCCTCTTTTATCAGGGGCAAGTCGAGCTAGCTGCATGGGCTCCTCCTCAGAGGGGAGCGAGACAGGATGAGGCCCCTGCACACTGAATGAGTCCGCACCACTTCCCCTAGACTGACAATGGCTGGACAGAGAGGTCTCGTTTCTTTCTCTTAGACGCCTGTCAAGGCGTACCGCCAATGACATGGCAGACTCTAAGGACGTTGGTCTCTCATGGAAAGCAAACGCATCTTTTAATCTCTCCGAGAGACCATGACAGAACTGACTCCGGAGTGCAGCATCATTCCAACCCGAATCAGCTGCCCATCTCCGAAATTCAGAACAATAAAGCTCCGCAGACCGTTTGTTCTGGCATAAAACACGTAGGTTAGATTCGGCCAGAGCAACACGATCCGGGTCATCATAAATCTGCCCCAGGGCCACAAAAAATCCCTCCACGGATCGAAGGGAGGGATCCCCTGATGGCAGCGAAAAAGCCCAAGTCTGAGCATTACCCCTGAGCAGGGAGATGACAATCCTCACCCTCTGCTCTTGATTACCAGAAGAGTGAGGACACAAGCAAAAATGGAGTTTGCATGCCTCTCTGAAACGAACAAAATTCTCACTGCCCCCGGAGAACGTCTCCGGAAGTGAGACCTTTGGCTCGCAACAGACTCCATGAGCCGGAGCAGGGCCCAATGCTTGAAGCTGAGTCATAGATTGACGGAGATCCGCTACTTCCAAAGAAAGACCCTGCATGCGGTCAACCAGGCCAGAAAGCGGATCCATGTCAAAAAAGGACGGTTTTGGTGGATTATAATGTCACGGCTGTATGTGGGCAACAATAGTAATACACAGTACAGAGCTACTGACTGGACCCAGAACTAGGGAGGATAACGGGTGACCCCTGTCCGACCCTCAACTCTCTCCCTATTCTGCTAAAGCACATGCCCGGATCCAAATGGCGGAAAGAGGCATGCCCACGTGCCTAAGACTAATGACCACTGTAACCCCTACAATAGTGGAAGGGGCACGGCCACCAGTGCCCTACTCGGTATATGGAGGGAACCGTGGCCACCTCAGATCCAGTCAGAAAATAAACAGGAACACAACAATGTCTGCACACTTAGCTGACGGTGTTGCAGCCGCAGAGAAGACGGATCCAAGGACAGGCTGGCAATATCCGGAGTGCTAGCTGCAGCAGAACACAGGTCCAGTGAACTGATAGCTACAAGTGAAGAAACTAAAGCCAGAGCTACAACTGAAGTGAGAACTATAATCCACATCCTATCATAGGAGGAGGGGTGATATAAAGAGAGGAAAATCAAACACATGAAGGACAGCTGTGGTGAAAGAAACCAAAAGTAAACAGAGTAGTGAGAACTCCTCCCAGCTCTAGTAGTGACATCATCACAGGGGTGGAGAAACAGAGCTGTGAGAACGTCCCAAAGCTCTGGTAGTGACACATATGGAACAAAACTGTCAATCAGTGGCAGGTGGGCAGGGAGAGCCATGAGCTCATGAATATGGGGACTCATTGCCATGTGCTGGAGATGTTAGAACCTAGCAGCATAAAACTGATGACAGATTCCCTGTCATCCTCTAGGAGCAATGAGGCCGTTGTCATTACACCTAGAGGCTGTGCGCTCTCTGCAACTGCTACACCCTCTCCACTGATAGGGCCAGGCAGTGAAAAGATCATCATGCCTGGCCCTGACTTCTCCTAAAGTCAATCAAAATGCAAAGGACACAGCAGTTACAGAGAGAGCTGAGGCTCTAGGTGTAATGACAACGCCCCCGTTGCTCCAAGATGATCATTTGCATATATTAAAACATCCTTTTTCTTAGCAATGCGGCCACATATGAACATGGGACCAACACAGATGCCTTCAGCTGCCAAGCGCACATGTAATGGGTCAGTCAGTGTCATAGGTACAAATGCCCCTTAATAAATGGGGTGCACCAGAGTTCTGGCACATTTTCATTGGTAAATCTTCCCCAATATTTCAGATACCTTTACAGAATATAAAAATGCAATTCATATTCACAATTAGAAATGGTGCAGTAAAGGATAAGTGATAATTATATTAATCTGAGTTTTCTGTAATGTGATTAGGGCCACAGGTTTTAAGAATATGATTGCAGTTTACAGTAGAAAAAGAAGGATCCCTGCTGGAAATCTAAGATTTAATGATCAATTCCTTTCTGACCTGACGGAGAAAGGTGTAAATACCACTCCATTGACAAAGTGCTTTAAATGTTTCTTCTGATATTGTGACATTGATGGGAGCAAGTGCTGCAGTAGAATTCACGGCCGTTACCCGGTGTACAGCAGACCATTTACACAGCCGACCAGTGCCAGGAGGCAGACCCCCGCAAAACCCTTTAAGATACCTGTATAACAGCTGCATTTCTGAGGGGACCATACCACTGGTTGCACTCTTTGGGTGATTGATGTTGGGAAGAGTAGCTAAATGGATGTAGAACTGAATATAATTAATATGATGCATAAGTGCTGCATGATATAAATACCATAAAGTATGGTCAGAAGGATCTTATGAATGTCATTTCTGGTCACATGAGGCAATCACAATTGTGAAAGTATTTGCAGACAGTGCTGTTTATTCAAACTACGTGTACTTGGTGGCAAAAGTAACTGGCATAAAGTTGATGAAATAACATTCAGTGAAACCAATGTCAAACTGAAGCGTCAGCTGTGGCCATCCTGTGCCTCTGCAGTAATGAAAGGGTGTGTAATTGTAACGAAACACAATAATAATAATAATAGTGGTAAAGAAAAGCAACTGCCTATGTACAGTATATACTGCAACATGGAGACCTATAACTAGTATAACACTAGAAATATTAAAGAGGACCTGTCACCTCTCCTGACATGTCTGGTTTAGTAACTACTAACATCCCTTTATAATACCAATTCTGGAGCATCTATTCTTATAACGCTATGATTAGTGATGAGAGGCAGGGGTCATATTCGAACTCGCAATATTTCGCGAATTCGAATATTCAATATATTGAACTTTTTTTTTTTACTCGAAAAATCGGCAATGTAATGATCGCGTAATATGCGAATATTACGCGATCAATACAGGCGTGGGTCAAAAAGGAATATATAGCACTATAGAATATAGTAAAAATACTAAAAATCCAGGGCAGCACACCTAGCAAACATGTAAATAGAGGGGGTGCCGGCGGTACTGCACTTGACCAAAGTGTTCAATTAATAAAAAAGAAGCACACCGCAGCACTTCCAATAGGTGAAAAATTGTGGGATCCTTTATTCACCCGTGTGACGTTTCGGTCCACTTGCTGGGACCATTTTCAAGCTTGAAAATGGTCCCAGCAAGTGGACCGAAACGTCACACAGGTGAATAAAGGATCCCACAATTTTTCACCTATTGGAAGTGCTGCGGTGTGTTTCTATTTTACTATAGAATATAGTGCTATATATTAGTTTTTTAGAATATTCGTCATTTTTTTCCATCTGAAGTCATTATTCTTCCCTGCTTAAAATGCTTGAAAAGCAACTTAGGCAGGGAGAAAACATAACTTCAGATGGAAAAAAAAATTACGAATATTCAATATAGTGCTATATATTCCTTTTTGAACCACCAGTTAGTTTGGTCCGAACTTCGCTATATTTCAGACGGCAGACAAAAAGTGCCATAGTAGCGCACATGTCTGCAGGGGAAAAGCACTAGGGAGGAAGAAGAAGGAGGGTTCTCACATGACCCTGAGAGGAAGTGGGGGTGGCTTGCCCTGATAGGCTCTTAGGCTGACAGACAGCCTGTAGGAGCCAATCAGTGCTGCAGCAGGCAGTGAGGTGTCCTAGCAGAATGAGCAGAACGCCAATCTGTGCTGGGCTGTGAATGATGGTGGTTGTGTCTTACAGTGTCTGCCAGAAAAACAATCCTAGGGAGTCAGAGAGAGTCAGAAATCAATCAAACTTATTGCTAGGGAGAGTGAAGGGAAAGGCTAGAATTCCAAAATAGAAGAAGAATTGTGTGTGTTGTGTAGAATAGGGACAGCTTATAGCGAGGGAAAAATGCATAAAAAATAAACAAATAGAGATAATAAGTTTTCCTAAAAATTGTGAGTCCTAGAAGGCTAGAGTGGGTTATATACCAACTTTCAGGGCAACTTTCAGAACTTCAGTTTGGCCTAAATAGATTTGGGTCCAAACCGAACTTTTTCCAAAATTCAGCGAACCAGACCCGAAACGAATCTTGACTGGTTCGCTCCTCTCTAATTACTAGCAGTATGTAGTGATGGTCCAGCTGAGTGTTACTAGTTGGGTGGGGGGGTCCCTGCACAGTCTGACACAGGCAGTACTGGCTGGATAGTGTCAGACTATAGAAGGACACACCCCAACTGGTAACACTCAGCTGGGCCTTCACTGAATATTTCAATAATTTATTCATAACTTCTAGAAGGAATAAAATAGGAAGGACTCAACATAGAGTCATAAGAATAGATGGTATTACAAGTGGGGTGCAGGTAGTTTCTAAAACAGACATGTCAGGAGAGGTGACAGGTCCTCTTTAACTCCACTAGGTGGCAAAGACCAGACACAAAATTGCTTGTTTTTTTGCCCTTATCTGTATTTCCTTCATGTGCGCTGCTGGATCCTCAAAGGGTCAGTCCATTCCCCAAAATGTAAAACTTTTTCATATGATCCTCGCTGCTCCTCTCTATATTTACGCACTGCACACAAAGTTTCTCCTCCTTACATCTCACAGAAGCCTCCACCTTCCCGGTAGCCCAGATTTCTCTCTTGTTAAGGGTGTTGGCTCCGTCGTATCCACAAGGAAATTGGGCAATACACAGAGATTCTCGGATAAAGAAGCATCGTCACTTAAATGTCTTAGAACCACTTTCATATACTCACATGTACACTAAAATCAGCATAGTAATCAAGTTATTACCCGACTCCAGTTTTGCTTTCACTTCCTCAGGGGTATAAATTTCCTCACAGTACTTCACCATATAGAACTATCTATAGAAATCTGGTCTACCAGGTGGTGTAGTGGAGGTTTCAGTGAGAGATGTGTGCCGGCAATTGGTTCTGTCAATGAGGGCTCACGCGTATGGCTGTTGTTTTTTTTCTGCATCCGATCTGCATTTTTTGGTGGATCGGATGCGGACCCATTTTTTTCAAAAGGGCCGCAAAAGACAGTACAGCCGCAAAAAAGTAGAACATGTCCTATTCTTGTCCATATTACATATGAGGAAAGGACAGTTCTATAGAGGGACAGACGTTCTGTTCCACAGCATAGATCACATGAAAAAGTATTAAAAAATCCACAGTTGTTAACAGGATATTAGACAAGATATCTCAGTGGTTAGCGCTAGGGTCCTAGGACTGAATCTGACCAAGGACAACATCTGCATGGAGTTTGCATGGGTTTCCTCCAGGTGCTCTGGTTTCCTCTCACATTCCAAAGACATACTGATAGGGACCTTAGATTGTCATCACTTTCTGTCCCCAACGTCTGTACATTGCTGTGGAATATGTCAGTGCTGTATAAGTGAGCAAGTAAAATAAAAAATGTCAGTGATGCACCGACGGTTAATAAAAGAAAACTTCATCAAAACCAAGATAGCTGAAATTTTGACTGATGAAACCGTTTTACCGCAATCACCAACGTGCTGTAGCAGACACTTGAAAAGCAGCTTACATAAGCATAAACTGCTGATTTCTGTTCCCAATGTAAGGCGATAATATTCCTTTAATAAAAGATAAGCAGGATAACCAATCTGTTGTACTTGTGCATTCAAAGATGCAAAGTATCATGAGCTCATCTGCAAGTTATTAATACAGGGAATGAATGGCAAGAGATGCGCATCCAGAGAATTGGAGAAATTGAAATTAAATAACTTCAATAAATCTGAGTCATTCCTACATCGAGTCCAATAAAACAATGTTGTAGATTGAGGCTGGAGAAACCTTTACAAAAGAAAAATGCTATATGATGAGCAACATTTTATCCTGAATATAAGGGAGAGTGAGGTAATGAAATGCAGACATATTCTGCTCTATCTAAGGCAGTTTGCTTGACATTACAGGGACCTAAAAAACAACAGCATAGATATAATGTATTTATGTATTCACTCATTGAATTATACTATACAAATTGTATCAGAGCCACATCTTGGTACATAACCCAAATTACCATATAAATTGGATAGTATTATAAAAGAAAAACTCCACAAACTTTTTTTTATTGTAAAAGTTGAATATGAAACAAAAGCATAGAGGCAGTACCATCTGGATTGTGAACTCAGACACCAGATACCAAAATATGGAAACACTACAGGGTCTTCTTAACTACTCTAAATATAGTGTGTGCATGCACTTTACTAGCTGTTCCAAAGCGGTTTCATATGACATTATGGAAAGTTCAAAAGATAATGCAACCCTGATGGACCAAGTCACAACAGAGTCAACACTATAGAAGGGTTAGCAGAGTTTGCTCAAAGTATTACAGATGATTACATATACAGTAAATTGAAAATTCAAGGTGAAGATACCCTCTAAAGGTGTTTTATCACACATACCATAGGACTTTGGTATGATTATATTTGACATTAGATTCTTATATACACACAAAGAACATGATGAGCAAAGAAACTATTTATCAAGTGTAACAGATAGACAATAAGTTATCCTTCATGTTGAGGGACATAACCCAGGTCCAAATCTGATAAATGGAGTAAAAACAATTTCAAGACTGTCGCCTACTCCTTGCAAGTCAATCTTTCTCTGTTAGTATGCATTCGCACAACCATATGTATTTTGCGATTCGCAAAACGCAGATCCCCAAATAATACGGACGACATCCGCGTTGCATCCTTTTTTTTCGCTCGGTCAATGTGATCAGTGATATCTAACAGTGACTGAGTCAAACTCAAGAGTGGAGGCACATTGAGATTTGGAATAGTAGAAAGATTTTCTCCTGTTCAGTGTTTTTAATCCGCGCCTGGTTTTCGCGCAAAATCACTGATGTATGTCATTGATTAAACACTGACTGTGTCAAAGCGACCTCATTTTTTTCTATATTCTATTTTAATTGCAATATCAGACAAAACAGCATCAAAAGGTAAGACTTTAAGGGATGAGGTCAGGGTCAGACTGGTCCACCAGAGTATCCTCTGATGGGCCTAGGCTCTGATACCATAGAGTACCCACAAAGGTCCTGGAGCTGCCTTTAGAGCCAATAACTTGCTACTAGGGTCTATTACTTTAAATCAAAACCTATAGACTTTATTGATAATATGGGGATTGGGCCCTAAGAATAATTTCCTCTGGTGGGTCCACACAACCCCAGTGGTGTTCTTATACTAGGCCCATCATTGTGATATCATGGAAAGCTGTGGTGATATGAAATGCTGTGATATCATAGTCATTTGCATATGCGGCTGTGAATTTGCTACCTTTTAAAGGGAACCTGTCACCGGTTTTTAACCATAAGAATCATCGCCATCCTGAGATAGTTCTCCCCCACCATAATCATCCTGTTTTTTTTTTTTAAAACACCTCCAAGTACTTCTTTTACAGTCCACTTTCGCTTTTTTAAAGTTATGTAAATTAAATGCTTATCTCATCACTTCCCATTCCTAACCCCACCTCCCGTTACATGAGTGACAGAATGTAAAGATCCTACCCTCCTCCCGAACTCACGTCCCAAATCTCGTGCCTGTGCAGAACCAGTCACCTCATTCCTCACCTCACACTGATCATATAATGTATACTGCGCATCTGCGAGACTTGGAAGAGATGAGCAATGGTAGAGGGTGTAACTTATCCGTTTGTGGGCATGGCTGCACTCCGAGAGTCAGAGAACACTGGACTCATCTCTGAAGCATGGAGGAGACAGGACTTATCTAAGGTTTTTCTTTGAACTGATAGTTCATTCTGAATTTATTTTAATATCATTATTAATGTATTAAAAAGTATTTATAAAAAAGTGAGTGGATAAATAGGCTTAGAAAGTGATCACAGGTTTCCTTTAAACTGTGGAATACCCTTTAATTACCTCCCAGACTGAAAACTTCCCACTCATTAGATCCTGTAGACACAATGCGAAAAGAGCCCAAGATCAGCTATTAGCTACTAGATAGGCATCTCTAATAAGGTGGCCATACAGTGTACCCCATATCTTTGTTTGCATCTATCTCACATCTATCAATCTCTCTCTCATAATATCTATCTATAAATCTATCTATCTTATCTGACTTATAGCAATCTATCTCCCATAAAGAATCCCACCGGCGTGTCCAGTGATCACAGAGGAAGCTGGAGAATCTCTGTACATACCTGCTGTGGCCTCTGACCATACAGCTCACCCTCCTGCAAAGGAATGAGGAGCCCCAACAGTGTCTTGTTATACAAGGGCTATCATTATGATGTCATGGGATGATATGATGTCATGGAATGCTGTGGGGCCATGTGCTCATTTGAACATGCAGCTGTTAATCTGTTGTCTTCTAAACTTTGGAAAACACCTTTTAAATTCTCTCCAAACTGCAATAATTTGGCCATGCAGTGCATCTATCTATTTATCTTATACAAGGCCAGCATTGTGATGTTATGGAATTCTGTGATGTCATAGAATGATGTGATGTGCTCATTTGCATATGCAGCTGTCGATGTGTTATCTTCTCAACTTTGAAAAACCCCTTTAATTCCATTCCAGACTCAAAACTTCCCACCCAATGGATCATGTGGTCCAAATACGAAATGGGGACAAGATCAGCTCTTAGTTTCTAGCTGTGCGTCTGTAATAAAGTACAGTGCCCCTCCTATCTATCTATCTATCTATCTATCCATCTCATATCCATATATCTATTTATCTCATATCCAGCATCAGACTGGCCCACCAGAATACCAGAGGATCCTCCAGTGGGCCCAGGCCAAGATTTAAATTTTTGGTCTCAATTCTAAGCATCATGTCTGAAGGAAACCAGGCACTGCTCATCACCTGCCCAATACCATCCTTACAATGAAGCATAAATAAAACAGAAAGTCAGTCCTGCGTCTCAACACGGACAGTTACTTGCGCTGCTGCTGGTCCCGGGTTCGTGTGGTAGGTTTCACACTGGCAAAGTCAAGTTCATAGGTTTTGGAAACGCGCTGCTGGGAGCTATGTATTCCGGTCACAGGTGGATGATACAAGGGTGTCAGCCCCTCTCCTCGACAACCAAAGGATATGGTCCTCCCAGACCTCCTCCTCTACAGGGTTTAAGGGGATAGGCAAGATAGTGAAGCACCCTTGAGAAAGTTGTTCTAAAAGGTTTTATTCTACTTACAACAGGTCAGTAGACAAAAGGCATAAAAATACAAGATGATCGTCACGTTCCTGCCCGACCCGGGTTTCGCTACCTCGCTTCTTCAAGGGCGATGACTGAGCATGCTCACAAACGAGCCCTATAAATAGCCCAGCCCTCTCATTATTATTCAAGCGGGTGTGGTTCCCATCCGTATAGGACATTTTCAAAATAACAGTTTTACAACATATAACATAAAATCACACTGATGCAATCATTTTTAAAATACAAACATAAGAATATAAAATTATACACGGGAGTGGATTGTTACTCCCTATTGCCAATTTGTGTAAAGACCCTTTCGGGTTACCGCTGTTCTGTTATTTTGAAAATGTCCTATACGGATGGGAACCACACCCGCTTGAATAATAATGAGAGGGCTGGGCTATTTATAGGGCTCGTTTGTGAGCATGCTCAGTCATCGCCCTTGAAGAAGCGAGGTAGCGAAACCCGGGTCGGGCAGGAACGTGACGATCATCTTGTATTTTTATGCCTTTTGTCTACTGACCTGTTGTAAGTAGAATAAAACCTTTTAGAACAACTTTCTCAAGGGTGCTTCACTATCTTGCCTATCCCCTTAAACCCTGTAGAGGAGGAGGTCTGGGAGGACCATATCCTTTGGTTGTCGAGGAGAGGGGCTGACACCCTTGTATCATCCACCTGTGACCGGAATACATAGCTCCCAGCAGCGCGGTTCCAAAACCTATGAACTTTACAATGAAGCATGATGGTGGCAGCATCATGCTGTGGGGGTGTTTTTCAGCGACTGGGACAGGGTGCCTGCTCAGTGTTTAGGGAAAGCTGAACAGAGCAATGTACTGAGATATTATTAATGAAAACCTGATCCACAGTACTCTGGACCTCAGACGTGGCTGAAGGTTTACCTTCCAACAAGACAATGGCTCAGGGACAACTCTGTTAATGTCCTTGATTGGCCAGCCAGAGCCCTGAAGTGAACATAGAAAGTGTCGGCAGATAAGAACCATTTGGCCCATCTAGTCTGCCCAATATACTGAATACTATGAATAGCCCCTGGCCCTATCTTATATGAAGGATGGCCTTATGCCTATCCCATGCATGCTTAAACTCCTTCACTGTATTTGCAGCTACCACTTCTGCAGGAAGGCTATTCCATGCATCCACTACTCTCTCAGTAAAGTAATACTTCCTGATATTACTTTTAAACCTTTGCCCCTCTAATTTAAAACTATGTCCTCTTGTAGCAGTTTTTCTTCTTTTAAATATTCTCTCCTCTTTTACCTTGTTGATTCCCTTTATGTATTTAAAAGTTTCTATCATATCCACTCTGTCTCGTCTTTCTTCCAAGCTATACATGTTAAGGTCCTTTAATCTTTCCTGGTAAGTTTTATCCTGCAATCCATGTACCAGTTTAGTAGCTCTTCTCTGAACTCTCTCCAAAGTATCAATATCCTTCTGGAGATATGGTCTCCTGTACTGAGCACATTACTCCAAATTAGGTCTCACTAGTGCTCTGTAGAGCGGCATGAGCACCTCCCTCTTTCTACTGGTAATTCCTCTCCCTATACACCCAAGCATTCTGCTAGCATGTCCTGCTGCTCTATGACATTGTCTGCCTACCTTTAAGTCTTCTGAAATAATGATCCCTAAATCCCTTTCCTCAGATACTGAGGTTAGGACTGTATCACTGATTTTATATTCTGCTCTTGGGTTTTTACACCCCACGTGCATTATCTTGCACTTATCAACATTAAATTTTAGTTGCCAGATTTTTTACCATTCTTCTAGCTTTCCTAAATCCTTTTCCATTTGGTGTATCCCTCCAGGAACATCAACCCTGTTACAAATCTTTGTGTCATCAGCAAAAAGACACACCTTACCATCGAGGCCTTCCGCAATTTCGCTGATAAAGATATTAAACAATATGGGTCCCAGAACAGATCCCTAAGGTACCCCACTGGTAACAAGACCATGGTCTGAATATACTCCATTGACTACAACCCTCTGTTGTTTGTCCCTCAGCCACTGCCTAATCCATTCAACAATATGGGAGTCCAAGCCCAAAGACTGCAATTTATTGATAAGCCTTCTATGTGGGACAGTATCAAAAGCCTTACTAAAGTCTAGATAAGCGATGTCTACTGCACCTACGCCATCTATTATTTTAGTCACCCAATCAAAAAAATCAATAAGATTAGTTTGACATGATCTCCCTGAAGTAAACCCATGCTGTTTTTCATCTTTCAATCCATGGGATTTTAGATGTTCCACAATCCTCTCCTTAAGTATGGTTTCCATTAATTTCCCCACTATTGATGTCAGGCTTACTGGCCTATAGTTGCCCGATTCCTCTCTACTATCTTTCTTGTGAATGGACACAACATTTGCTAATTTCCAATCTTCTGGGGCGACTCCTGTTGCCAGTGATTGGTTAAATAAATCTGTAAATGGTTTTGCTAGTTCACCACTGAGCTCTTTTAATAGCTTTGGGTGTATCCCATCAGGCCCCTGTGACTTATTTGTATTAATTTTATACAGCTGACTTAGAACCTCTTCCTCTGTAAAGACACATGCATCAAAAGATTCATTAGTCTTCTTTCCTAACTGAGGTACTTTTCCTTCATTTTCATTTGTAAAAACTGAACAGAAGTATTCATTGAGGCAGTCAGCTAGTTCTTTATCTTCTTCCATGTACCTTCCTTCTTTTGTTTTTAATTTAGTAATTCCTTGTTTTAGTTTCCTTTTTTTATTTATGTATCTGAAGAATGCCTTATCGCCTTTTTTCCCTGACTGAGCTAATTTCTCTTCTGCCTGTGCTTTAGAAGCTCTTATAACTTGTTTGGCCTCTCTCTGCCTAATCTTATAAATTTGCCTGTCATCCTCGTTTAGTTTTTTTTATAATTCCTAAATGCTATCTTTTTGTTTTTAATGATTTTGGCCACTTCTGCTGAGTACCACAGTGGTCTCTTCCTTTTTTTGCTTTTACTGACAAGCCTAATGCAATTTTCTGTTGCCTTCAATAGTGCCACTTTTAAGTAGTCCCATTTCTCCTGGACTCCAATGAAACTGTTCCAATCTGATAGGGACTCGTATACCACTAATCTACTTTTAGAAAAGTCAGTTTTTCTAAAATCTAAAACTTTTGTTTTTGTGTGGTGTGACTCAGTCACTGTACTTATAGTAAACCACACTGACTGGTGATCACTAGATCCCAAGCTTTCCCCTACAGTAATATCAGATACCAAATTCCCATTTGTGAATACTAAATCTAAAATGGCCTCCTTTCGGGTTGGCTCCTCAACTACTTGCTGTAGAGATAATCCCAGTAGGGAGTTTAGAATATCTGTACTCCTAGCAGAACTAGATATTTTGGTTTTCCAGTTTACATCAGGAAGATTGAAGTCTCCCATAATGATAATTTCTCTGCAAGGTAACCCAAACTGACTCTAAATTGTTCTCGCTAACTTGTATCAAATTAGATTTTATGCTATCTTTCACATACAGGGCCACCCCTCCCCCCTTCTTGTCTTCTCTGTCTTTCCTGTATAGAGAGAACCCTGGTATTGTTATATCCCATGCATGTATATACACATCTTGGCGGCCATAGGCTCCCACTTATGCACCAGCATCTTCCCCTGTTTACCTCCAGCGGCACAGTGCCTGACGAAGCCCAGACACGACCGAAAACGTTCGCACAAAATAATTTTTTTGCCGCATATCCATTGAAAATAAAAACCAACGAAAGAAACCCATTGCTGTAATTTTTGATTTTGATTGTTATATCCCAGTCATTACTCCCATTGAACCACGTCTCAGTAACAGCCACTACATCTATATTCTCAGATGCCATTATAGCCTCATGTTCATTGATCTTATTCCCTAAACTGCGAGCATTTGTAGACAAGAATCTGAGCTTGTCATTTCTTAACCTTTGTGCTACTGGCATCTTCTGGCATTGTTTCGGGGGGCAGTTGGACTGCTGGATTATCACTCTTTTTCCCCCCCTTTCCTAGTTTAAATGCTCCTTAGCAAATACTTGGAACTGTTCACCAAGGACATTCGTTCCCTTGAGAGAAAGATGCAAACCATCTTTCTTGTACAGTTCTTTTCCATTCCAACAAGAGCTAACATGAGACACAAAGCCAAACCCTTGGTTCAGACACCATTCACCAAGCCAAACATTGAATTCCTTAATGCGCATCTTCCTGTCATGCTGAAGGTTATGCACAGGCAAAACTGCAGAGAATGAAACAGTTGATGCAACCTCCCGTATATCCTTTCCAAGTGTGTGAAAAGCTTATTTCACCTTTGAAACCTCATTGCAAGCCAGATCATTTGTCCCAAGATGGACAATAACATCCACCTCCCTTTCCTGCTTTGCTTGCCTAACAATATTAAGGATCCGTCGTCTATCCCTGCTAGCGGTAGCACCAGGGAGACATCTCACAGCACCATTCTCCTCAAACTTCACACCTCTTATGATGGAATCGCCCACCAACAGCTGCTTACTATCAGTCCTCACCTTCTCCTTTTTGTCCTTGGCTGCAGTCTCGCATACTTTAGGCATGGGAGATGATTGTTCCTCACCAACTGTGCCTGAGTCATCCTCCATGTTGCTCTTGCACTCTGAAAGTGCTGCAAATGAATTATGGAGAGCCACAGACTGTGGGACATGTCTTCTATCCACAACTTTCAGTCTACCAGAACCTGCAGTAACCCATCTTTCATTTCTAGGGGGCCTCTGTGGCAGTGGCATTGCAACATTCTCAGCCTGAGTTTGTTTAATGGTTACTTTACATATCTCATATTTCAAGGCAATTTCCTGCTGCATTATGGAGAGCTCTGAAGAGTGGAACCTGAAATAAAGGCACAACAATTCCTGCACAGAACCAGGTCTGCCATTGTAAAGAGGGGAAAGATTTTAAACAAACAAATCTTACTTGTTTAGATTGTATCCACCTCCAGATTACCTCCTGAGTATCTCCTGAATATCTCCAATGCACTTATAAAATCAGCACTTGGAAAATTCAGCAATATAACATCTCTGTAGAGATTTTGAAAATGGTTGTCCACTGACTGTCCCCATCCAACCTGACAGAGAATCTGCAGTGAAGAATGGCAGAAAATCCCCAAATCTAGATGTGCAAACCTTGTGGCATCATACTCATAAAGAGTGGAGACTGTAATTGTTGCTAAAAGTGCTTCAACTAAGTCATAAATCTGAATACGTATGTCAATGCAAGATTTTCGTTTTTCCTTTTCTATAAATGAGCACAAGGCCGCAACTTAACAAAATGTGTTAAAAGTGAAAGGGTCTGAAGACTTTTTGAATGTATTGTACTGTCGCTAATTTATTTGCATTAAAGTTGTTTCATAGGGGGCTTACTGTTTCAGATACTACAACATTCATCTGATACTGAACCCACCGTAACAACCCATGTACAGTATATTTCCACAAAGTAGTTTCAGATATAGTCAAGTTTTTTTGTTCCAATCTTCTTTAAAGACCTCTGTCTAAAGCTTCAGCTGCTTCTATTTTAACATCTGAAAATTCCTGGCTATCAGCCAATTCCAAAGTAAATTGACCTTTGAAACTGTTTCTCATAAAAGCCAAATTATTGGGTATTCCGACATGATGGCAGTTCAAGTTGGAACTACAGTGAATTACTGTACCATACAATTGTACAAGGTAGATATAGACATAGGGGTCATTTATTAAGACTGGCGATTTATACGCTGGTCTTAATAACCCCTGCTCTGGCGGTGGATCCACCTAAGTTATGTAGAGGTAACTTCAGCGTATCCACCACTGGTCTAAATCTATACCAGCTCCCTTGAACATTTTCTACGCCTAAAACAGGTGTAGAAAATGATCAATGAGCCGGGTCAGGAGGACCACCCTTTGGGTTCGGCTCCAAGTTTTACTTTGGAACCGAACCCAGTACCAAGGTTTTTTACAGTAATAATTAATTAACAAAGTTATTACACAAAGTCTCGCAAGACTTCGGAAAGTAATAACTTTGACTCATCGGAGCCAATATATTCTAATACTGTACGGAGCTCCCTTGAAGCATCCGAAGTCGATTCGCTCATCCCTAGTGCCTATGTCACCTCCACCCTAATTCTCAAACTGACATTGCTGTGCAAGCTGTGACTTCTGTGAGAAAATCAGCTCAGACAACACCGAAGAGATATACCATATGCATGTATAGAATTATGTCCTGTTCTGACTGCAGGATCAGACTGCAAACAGGGTTTGTTAGTAGTAAAGTAGTTGCTGCATTAACTATGTCCATATACGATAGCATAAGAACTGTATACATATAACTGCAACGAGGTGGGCTGGAGGGGTGTCCCAGGCCTCATGCACAGCAGAAGTTTTTGCGGCTCGGGTGCGGACCCATTCACTAGAATGGGGCCGCAAAAGATGCGGACAGCACTCCGTTGCTCCGTTCCGTGGCCCCGCAAAAATATACATGTCCTATTCTTGTCCGTTTTGCGGACAAGAATAGGCATTTCTACAATGGGCCGTCTCTCTATGAAATATCAAAAATTTAATGAAAAGTTAGTGACCCTTTAAAGGG
The DNA here is from genome assembly GCF_905171765.1 of Bufo bufo. NCBI lineage: Eukaryota > Metazoa > Chordata > Amphibia > Anura > Bufonidae > Bufo > Bufo bufo. The sequence goes on from NC_053389.1 coordinate 661,324,261, forward strand.
GTTGTCCCATGAATAATATTCTACAGATTTCAAACCAGCACCGGAATACTTTTGTAATTGCATCTAATTAAAAATGTATAATAGCTTCTAAATTATTCACTGAAATCTATTTGTATAGCGCCACCTGCTGTTTGCTCTTTTTCCAATTTCTCTGTCTTGCTCACTGAGATGGTGTCATGACCGTAGACGGGGAAACACACTCACACGTCTAGCCCTAACTGGAACCCAACCCACTGTCACTGCCTACTTGCAGAGAAAGTCCTAAGCTGCAACTCCACAACTAGTCGACCGTCCCTATGCTGGAAAATGCAGGGAGCCAAACCAAGCACCTGCGGTAAAAACTGCAAGGACTTGTTCACACAACTGGAAACCAAAACTGACAAACACACAGAGAAGGATTGTACAGAAATAAGTCAAAGCTGGGAGGTCAATACAGTACCAAATCACAGAGAGGAGGGTGGTCACAAATAGCCAAGCCAAGTGTCAAAACCGGTCAGGAAACTGGGTACAAAATCGCAGAGCAGAGAGATGTCCAAGTCAAGCTGAAGTCAAATCCAAATAGCAACAATCCAAACCGCAAAATAGCAGCTGGAGCACAGCACGGAAAACCTATAACTGGCAGGGAGCTGCAGCAGACAGGAGACACCCACTGAAAAAGTGCAGCTTGAAATAAATCTGGCAGAACAATTGGAGCAATGAATGGGAAGATCTCTGGATCCATGTGAGGTACAGGGCTGGCTCTAGCTTTGTTAGGCTACTTTCACACCTGGATGTTTCGGCCGGCAGGTCCAGCAGACAATGCATATTTGTCAAGTAGTGGCTGGATCTCAGCCGGACCACATTTTAGTCAAGAAGTCAGGAAGGTGGTATTCTCCAGCAATTCCAGATCCAGAGAACTCCGGTAGGCTGTTCTCTGCCGCAGATATCTCTACATATTAAAGGGAGTGTTGAGGGACATAACCAAGTAATGCAAAATTTGATGGGGCACTATTTTTCTGCTGTATGGGGGAGGGGGTTGTCTGCTTGTGGGGTCTGTATGTCGGGCTGCTTTTTAGTCCCACTCCAGCCCTGTCTCCCATGGTCACATTCAGCAGCTGCTTGGCATACTTACATACGTCCTAATATCAATGATGGGAAGTTTCAAATAGAGGGAGGGGGGTGAACACTGAATCTTTGTCCTGGGTGAAGAAAAGCCTAGTTATGCCTCTGCTGTAAGGTGTTTAAGTTTTGAAAAGTTGCCTCCTATTTTATATTAGATGCACTGGAACAACGGGAAAAAACCTTTGGCACAAAATAGAACTAATTTGCTAGATTATTTTAATCCTAACAGTTATACGCGCAACAAAGTCAACCCATATTGAAAAAAAAAAATTACTTATTCAGTAAAAAATATATTGATTGTCCAGACCAGAACCTGATTGCACAAAGTAAAAAATAAGAAAAGGAAGAAAGAATCGAGAGACGCCTTTCATGATTAAGAGACCTTTTGCTCCTACTCAGAAGTAATGGAAAAAAATCAGACACGAAGATAAAAGTGTAGATAATGGCTGTGTGTGGCAGTGTGGCGTAAAAACCCTTGATTACACCAAGTTATTTGATTAAACTGACTTTCAGCCCTCTCTTGACTATCATCATAAGAGCTGATTTTAAACTGTCCTCTACCACTGTCAAAGTGAATATCAGATTGTAACTAATGGAGTTCCTTTTTTTGTTACCTCTTGATTTCTAAATTTCATCATCTTTCCTGTTTTACTCTACAACCAAAGTCTACTAAATATGATTTTAGCTATAATTTTTGCTTTGAATAAGAAAAAAAACAAATTATTGAGACTGGGGTTACCATGTCTAAGCTTTTAAATAAGAGGACATTGACATGAGAACACATAATGAATGTTTCAGTCGCACTGCCTATATCAATTATTACATTACCAGTACTAGTAATTCACACATCTGACTTATTTACAGTATGGTATTTTCTTGACTACCTTTTAATTCAGATTCCAGGTGTGTGTCCCTGCCGGACCACAGGTTTAATGACCTATGGTAATGTGAGTTCATCCCTATGATACTGTGAGCCTAGGTAATTTAACCGGTAGTCAGGCTGAGGCACATGACTAGAATCCTGAAGTCCTAAATATGAACGTGTTAATCAGACCTTAAAAAAGATTCTTACCATTGCCTCTTCTACCAGGACAATTCTATGAAAAGGGTTGTCTCACCATTACTATCGCTGTCCATATGTTAGGGCACATGGACACCTACATCTGAAAGAGTAGTTCATATGTAGACTGCTATCTCCAGTAGTCACTCTTGGAAAACAGATGGACAAAAAGGTAAAACTAAGATAATTTTTAGAAACCATGAGAGAACGGCAAGTCAAAAGTTCTTTCTTTAGTCTTATTGGAAGTGTGCTTGAAAGATGTTTCCAACTTTTCCATAGCTGACCTGGTGGTATCAGTTGGTAACTAGACAGTTTTAGGCTATACACTACAAAAAGTTGGAAAACATTTGGATGAAGTCATGCCAAATTCAGCTGGGAACTTAAAGTGGCCCTGAAAAAAAAAACTGAAAGTGGCCCGATGTTGTGGATGGGTGCAAATTTATGGAAGGCAAGATCAACACAAGTAGCGGGTCCAGCAATACCATATTGCAGAACAAAATACCATCCCAGCAGAGCCAAATATCTAAGTCCAACACAATGAACTGCTCCAGCAGCATCATGGTAGCACAACATACCTCCTTTGAAGATGTCCCTCTGTGGTGGTCAACACCAGCTGCCACGTTCTCTCCTCCTACTCAATTTGCCTCAGGATGGCAATACAGTTTAATTTAGGAATCAGAAGGGCACCTGTGGTCGCCGGCCAGGTTCATAACTACTTGACGCCCCCGAGTTATATTAACTCTGGAAACTACACAGATCATTACTTATCTAGCTGGCAGCTGTGAGGAGGGATCAGGCGGCCCCCTGGGCATCGGCCCTACGGGAAATTCCCTGTACAGTCTATGGCCAATCCGCCCCTGTTCACATCACATTTTTGTCTTATGTTTAGCATATACAAAAAATGTATATGTTAACCCCTTCCCGACTGCCATACAGCTATATACGTGCTAGCTGCACATACCCCGTGCAGCTAGCACATGTATAGACCTCATGGCAGCTCTTTAATCCAAGCGCTTCAAAACGCTTGGCTTAAAGCTTCTGTCCCTGTACTGCTGCTGTCACGGACAGCATACAGTGCAGTAATGCCGGTAGGGACCAATTAGAGTGGTCCCTTGCCGGCAATTGATCCGATTGGTTAGTCTATGCAGACTAACCAATCGGATTGCGGCAGTGTAAAAGTGCCTGTTCCAGGCTCTGATCTGCGCTCTGCAGATCAGAGCCTGAAATCAGGTAATGAGTCCTGGTGCCCACCGATCTGTACCCCCCTGTGCGCCTCCAATCCCCCCTGCACCCCTCCCGTGAACCCTGCCTCCGCCATCTGTCCCCGCCTGCCCCTGATGTGGTTCCCTTCCCTCTATCCATGTATCCTGCCCCTGATGTGGTCCCCCCCCCCATCCATGCATCTTGCCCTCATCTGTGCCCCCTCAATGCTGGCCGTACCCCCCCTTTCCAGTGCTGCCCCCATTTGTGCCCCCTGCCGCCGATGCGGTCCAACTGCTGTGTTTGATGGCGGGGGGCCCCATTCCTGAGCCGCCACCATCAGCAGCGAGTGTCAGCTGTATGCCGACACTCTGCTGTAACCCCTTAGATGCCGCGGCATCCATGGGGTTATTAGAGGGAGGGGCTCCCTCTCTCAACCATCAGGCCTGCCGCACTGTGATGGCAGCGCCCGATGGTTGCCATGGCAACCGGACGCTTTGCAAAGGTGTCCGGTGTTGCCATCTACAAGAAATCTGATGATATTATACTTTGCAATGCAAGAGCATTGCAAAGTATAGTACAGCCATCAGCCCCACTGGATCTTCAAGATCCAAGAGAGACTTGATTTCAAAAAAAAAATTCAAATAATAAAAAGTTTAAATAAATAAATAAATAAAAATGTAAATTATAAAAAATAAATTGCTTTTTCCTATAAAAAATGGAGAGAAAAAAACTACACATATTAGGTATCACCGTGTCCGTAATGACCGTCTCTATAAATATATCACATGATCGACCCCGTCCAATAAAAATAAAAACTGTCGAAAAAAAGCCATTTTGTCACCTTACATCACAAAAAGTGCAACACCGAGCGATCAAAAAGGCGTATGTCAAACAAAATGGTACCAATAAAACTGTCACCTCATCCCACAAAAAATGAGACCCTACATAAAAAAATCGCTCAAAAAAACCCCCAAAAACTATAGCTCTCAGAACATGGAGACACTAAAACATCATTTTTTTATTTCAAATATGCTATTATTGTGTAAAAATTAAATAAATAAGAAAAAGTATAGATATTAGGTATTGCCACGTCCATAACGATCTGCTATATAAAACTGTCAAATGAACTAACCCCTCAGATAATCGCTGTAAAAATAAATAAATAAAAACTGTTCCAAAACAGACAATTTTTTGGTCCCATTAAGTGTAATAGTGAATGATCAAAAAATCCTATGTACCCAAAAAGGGTACCAATAAAAACCTCAACTCTTTCTGCAAAAAACGAGCCCCTGCACAAGACAATCGGCAGAAAATTAAAAAAAATATGGCGTTCAGAAAATGGACACAGAAAAACATAATTTCTTTAAAAAAAATGCTTTATTATGTAAAACTGAAACAAACAAAGAAAGTAGACATATTTAATATCATTGTGTCTGTAACAACCTGCTCTATAAAAATACCACATGATCTACCCTGTCAGATGAATCTTGTAAAAAATTAAAAATAACAAAACTGTGCCAAAACAGCCATTTTTGGGTTACCTTGCCTCACAAAAGACGCAATATAGAGCAATTAAAAATAATATGTACCCCAAAATAGTACCAATAAAACTGGCACCCTATCCCCTAGTTTCCAAAATGGGGTCACTTTTTGGAAGTTTCTATGGTAAGGGTGCATCAGGGGAGCTTCAAATTGGGGGCATCTAAAAACCAGTCCAGCAAAATCTGCCTTCCAAAAACCATATGGCACTCTTTTTCTTCTGCACCCTGCCATGTGCCCTTACATCAGTTTACCACCACATGTGGGGTGTTTCTGTAAACCGCAGAATCAGGGTAATAAATATTGAGTTTTGTTTGGCTGTTAACTCTCAATGTGTTAAAGAATTTTTTTTTATAAAATGGAAAATCTGCCCAAAAAGTGAAATTTTTAAATTTCATCTCCATTTTCCTTTAATTCTTGTGGAACACCTAAAGGGTGAACAAAGTTTGTAAAATCAGTTTTGAGTAACTTGAGGGGTGTAGTTTCTACAATGGAGTCATTTATGGGAGGTTTTCACTATGTAAGCCCCACAAAGTGACTTCGGACCTGAACTGGTCCTTAAAAAGTGGGTTTTAAAAATGTTCTTAAAAATTTTAAGAATTGCTTCTAATGTCCTAATAAAATAAAATGACATTTCCAAAATGATGCCAACATAAAGTATACATATGGGGAATGTTAAGTAATAAATGTTTTATGAGGTATCACTTTGGCCTCTTTCACACGAGCGTGTCCGGATAAGGTCCGGATGCGTTGCGGCAAACCCGAGCGAGTAGATACCCTATTGCAGTCAGTTTTGACCTCGATTGCGTCCCGTTGTTTAGTGTGTTTTGCACGCGCATGATAAAAAACTGACTGTGGTACCCAGACCCGAACTTCTTCACAGAAGTTCAGGTTTGGGTTCAAGGTTGTGTAGATTGTATTATTTTCCCTTATAACATGGTTATAAGGGAAAATAAAAGCATTCTGAATACAGAATGCTAAGTAAAATATGGCTGGAGGGGTTAAAGAAAAATATTAAAAAATTTAACTCACCTTAATCCACTTGTTCGCGCAGCCGGCATCTCTTATGTCTTCATCTATGAGGAATAGGACCTTTGATGATGTCACTGCGTTCATCACATGGTCCATCACCATGGTGATCACCATTTTTTTAATTTTTTTTTAACCCCTCCAGCCCTATTTTACTTAGCATTCTGTATTCAGAATGCTATTATTTTCCCTTATAACCATGTTATAAGGGAAAATAATAATGATCGGGTCCCCATCCTGATCGTCTCCTAGCAACCGTGCGTGAAAATGGCACCTCATCCGCACTTGCTTGCGGATGCTTGCGATTTTCACGCAGCCCTATTCCCTTCTATGGGGCCTACGTTGCGTGAAAAACGCACAAAATAGAGCTTGCTGCGATTTTCACGCAACGCACAAGTGATGCGTGAAAATCACCGCTCATGTCCACAGCCCCATAGAAATGAATGGGTCCGGATTCAGTGCGGGTGCAATGCGTTCAACTCACGCATTGCACCCGCACGGAAAACTCGCCCGTGTGAAAGGGGCCTTTCTGTTGTAAAAGTAGAGAAATAGAAATTTTGAAAATTGCGAATCTTTCTAAATTTTTGGTATATTTGGGATTTTTTCATAGATAACGGTGAAATATATTGACTCAATTTTATGACTATCATGAAGTACAATGTGTCACGAGAAAACAATCTCAGAATGGCTTGGATAAATAAAAGTGTTCCAAAGCTATTATGACATAAAGTGACGCATGTCAGATTTGTAAATTTTGACCTGGACACTGGGGCATCAATGACCCTTGGTCATGAAAGGGTTAAACAGATACTTCTGACATACAGTGGAATCCATCACCATACAGTTTTATTGTAAGGAAAAACGTATACACTAACGTATATGTTGTTTACTCGAGTAAACTTTGTTTGTGCATCCTTTTTTTCCCCAACATATGCTAAACATAGGCCAAAAACATGAAGTGAACCCAACCTTAATGTTACTTTATTGCAGACAGATACTACAGTCTTTATGACTGGGCCTGAAAAGCCCTTAATTGCTAGAAACTTTTTCTTTTTAATGTTTTGCCTCTTTGCATTAAAACACCCGTATCTTTTTTATTTTTATATTTTTTTTGTTACCTTGTTTTTGTTTTTTTTTGTCATCCAACAATACACGTTATATAAAAATATAATTATTAACATTTATCATCATATTTTTCTTTAACCCGCCCACCCCCCTGGATGCGTCTTCATTCACCACCACTCCTCGGTTCTAGGAGTATGGTGACGAGTGAGGATCGGAAGTTCTATGAATTCCAGTCTCCCCAAATTCCAATCCATTTTTTCTCCGTATTTCTCTGCTTATACAAAATATATTCATATCTCTTAGTAGTATTCACCAGATTTAACCATGTATTCATAGTGGGACTCTTTCGCGAAAACCAAGAGCGTGCTATCAAAAGACGTGCCAAAAAATATCTTGAATAAAAGATTTTTTTTATGTTGCTGACAGCTCACCTTGGCCAGCTCACCCAGTACCCAACATTCAGCGGAAAAAGGGATCCGCACCTTCAGTTTTCCTTCAATGTATTTATGAATAGCCCCCCAGTAATGTTTCAGCTCTGCACAGGACCAAAACATATGCAGATAGTCCGCTTCGGGGACATCGCACCTGGGACAGTTAGAGTCTTTCCTAATCCCACATCTATTACGCCAGAGAGGTGTAGCATAAAGTCTATGTAGATTAGAATATTAAACTGAACCACCACGTGATTAAAATTATGTGAGACCAATTTTAAATTCAGAGTTACCTTCTCCTGGTCATCCAAATAAATCATTGGACACTCATTTTTCCAAGTCCTCTGACCAGGAGAGGAAACACCTCCAAATCGAGTTGTTAATAAACTTTTATAAAGGTGGGAAATCTTCATCTTCTGGTCCAAATTTCCTATCCACTCATTAAATTGTGTTGAAGTGTATATTTGAAGCCTATTTTTTTCCTGTATACTTATTTTTTTCACTCATGTGGCTGTCTGAGGCCATTTTAGATGCCAGTCTTAATAAAGCCCCTGCACTGGCGGTAGATCATCTGTCCCCTTCCCCACCCACACCATGGCTACTTTTAAGACCTGGCGTGAGCGGGGAAAAGTCATAGATTGCAGCGAAACTAACCTCTGCGCCGCAATCTGAGCCTGAAATACACCTAATATAGGAGTATTTCAGGTTAATAAATGACCCCCATAGTTTTAAGAGAAAATATTCAGTAAAACTTGTAATTTACTCATTTATATCTATGCTCATTCAGGGCTTTGAGTCCGGCTTTAAGTCAAGAAGGCGGACCTATCAGTGATTGACAACTATCTTAGTCATAGAGGGCAGGCTGTCAGTCACTGATAGGACCACCTCCTTGACTTCACAGCCCAGAATGAACAGGAATTTAAATGAATGAAATACAAGTTATACGGAATCTTTTCCCACAAAACTATATATGAATCTGCTCAGTTCTTGCTGCTCTATAACATGCTGCCTGATGAACAGTTAGCATTCTGAGAGTGACAGGATCCCTTTAAGGCAAGAGTTCAGGATTTGGCACAGTACCGTGCAAGAAACGTAGATCCTTTGGTGGGTGCAGGACTGATAAAACAAAATAGAAATGTGAAGTAAGCCAGTTAAGTAATTCAGCAGTCCAAAGAAACATGGAGAAGGCTCAGCAGTGTCCAGTTTGATGCTTAAGGAATCAGAGAGTCCAGTTTGATACTTGAGGACTCGCAGAGCCCAATCTGTTACTTAAGGAATAGCAGAGTCTAGTTTGTTACTTGAGGGCTAGCAGAGTCCAGTTTGTTACTTAAGGACTAACAGAGTCCAGTTGTTTCTTGAGGAATAGGTTTGTTACTTGAGGACTAGAAAAGTCCAGTTTGTTACTTAAGAAATAGTAAAGTTCAGAAATAACAAGGTCCAGAGCACGGCGGCACAGATGCAATGCTCAGGGGCAAAGACATGAAGCACAAGGGCACAGAGCCTAGGAGTGTCCACTGTAGACCACAAGTGGTAGCAGTAGACACCAGAAGCAATGGCCAGGAAGAGGTATTGGCTGGAACCAGGAGATCCCTGATGCACCAATCAGAAATAGGCCTTGGACAGATCCAGGAGACACCAAAAACAGTGATCAAGAGCAGACAAGGGTTATAACCAGAAGATATCAGTAGCTGGGTGAAGAGCAGGTCGGGTTCTGAACCAGGAATACCAGAAGCAGCATCCAGAGCAGGCAAGGGTAGGAACCAAGAAAAAAACAGGAGCAGCGCCTAGAGCTGGATCACAAAACAGGATGAGGTCACAGCAAAGGCAGATGTCTCAGTCTGGTAGTCTCAGTCTGTTAGCGAGTAGTAGATCACAGACTGGTTGCAGGATACAGGAGCTGGAGAGAATGCACAAAAGCTGGAGCATAGACACAGGAGTTGGAACTTGGAGATGGATGCAGTGGGCAAAGCAGTAACAAAGGGACATAGCAGAAACATAGTCAGCAGGACTTAGTCAAGAACGTAGCTGCGGGTCATAACCAGGAGAACAGATCAAGAACTAAATATAGTTTCCAAAGGACAAGGCAGGACATACTCAAAGATAGACAGTAGTACCACAAATACCAAGAATAACTTGAAACTAGAGACAAACTTGGAACACGGCTTGAGGCAAAATCCACAAGAGCAAAGCACCATCCAAAAATACATGTGTGAAATGTACGTAGATCCTCAGGTCAAATGCATGAGGAAACTGGCTGGATATTTATAGTACTTAAACACATCAGAAACAGCACTGCAGCCAGACCAGGGAAGAGTTTAACCTCTGCTTTACTGGTATAAAAGACTGGTGCTGGTTTTGTATCCAGAATAGCAGTAGGAGCTGAGTTTAATAGACAACCTGGATAAAATGGCATCCTGCCAGCAGGAAAGTGGTTAGCAGCAGTGCCAACAACACAGGTTCATACTTCACTCCAGAATAATTAAGATAAAGGCTTATGTACACAACAGTGGCCTGTGCATGGACCTGTAGTAACATGGATCTGAAGGTATTCCGTGTGCCACTGTACTCTGACCTATCCTCCGGTTATCCTCAATATCAGATCGGTGGGGCACAACACCTGGCACTTCCACTGATCAGCTATTTTCAGCAACAAGCAGCGAGAAAACTAACCAGGAGAAGAAGCCAGAAGCAGAAGGCTCCATCCAATAAGTAGTGGTCATGACAGCATAGAACAGCTCAGCCAGTACACAGTGCAAGGAGCCTTCTCATTCTATTGTTTCCAGCGCCAGCAGCTATCGCAAACAGCTGATCGGTGGGCAGGGCTGGGACAAGGCCATTTGGTGCCCAGGGCGAAGATGGCAAACTGCGCCCCCCCCCCCCCCCCGTTTTTAAGAAAGAATCAATGTTGTTTCAAAACAAGAATATACTTAAAGCAATAGAACAAAGGACTGTGGGACTTTGAAAGTCACAGACACTATAAAGTTCCCCCCCATCATCATGTGCCAGTATAAAGTCCCCCCCATCATCATGTGCCAGTTTTGTAATAAGCCCCCCCAATGTGCCAGTAACACTATTGTAAAAAAAAACAAAAAAAAAACACTTATACTTACCTAAGTGTCAGCGATGCGATGCAGCCTCTTCCTGTGTCCCACGCTGTAATGTAAGGCTCAGGCGGCACGATGACGTCATTGCGCCGGCCTCTGATAGGCTGCCGGCCTAGTGCCTGCAGCCAGGGGCGTACATAAAAATCACTGGGCCCCATAGCAGGAATCTAAATTGGGCCCCCATTCCCCTTTTATAGCCCCTCCCTTTGTTCCATGAACTATTCTTGCTGCTGCGTTTTATAATTTATGCCATCAGGGCCGGAATGGGATTACAAAACAGCCCTGGCACACAAAAGAGGTATAATAGATGCAGATGTATATTATATACAGCAGTGTACAGTTATGTGAGGTACGCGGTATAATAGATGCAGTGTGTACAGGTATATAGTATATTCCCTAGTGTTCTGATATGTGAGGTACAGGGTATAATAGATGCAGTGTGTACAGGTATATAGTATATACAGCAGTGTACTGATATGTGAGGTACGGGGTATAATATATGCAGTGTATACAGTATATACAGTAGTGTAATATGTGAGGTACGAGGCATAATAGATGCAGTGTGTACAGGTATATAGTAAATACAGCAGTGTATTGACACCTCGTACCTCACATATCAGTACACTGCTGTATATACTATATATCTGTACACACTGCATCTATTATACCTCGTACCTCACATATATAGTATATACAGAAGTGTACTGATATCTGTACACACAGCATCTATTATACCTCATACCTCACATATCAGTGCACTGCGGTATATACTATATATCTGTACATATTGCATGTATAATACTGTGTAATATATGCAGTGTGTGTGCATGTATGTGTGTGTATATATATATATATATATATATATATATATACAGAGCAGTGTATTGATGTGACACATAGAAGGTATAATACTGTAGATGCAGTGTTTATAGAAATATGTGGTCAGTTATGCATTATAGTCACTGTGAGGTACATGAGGTAGTGGTAACTGTCTGAAGTAGTATACATGAGTGAGCAATGAGTAAAAACAGGGCATGGAGGGGGGGGGGGTAAATGATGAAAAGTGGAGGACCTCCTCTTACCTCTCCATTCCAGTCTGTATGGATCAATACAGAGCTGCTTGTGAACTTTTAATACTTGCTGTTAGGGGTTGAAGGACCTGTGATGATGTCATCACAGGTCCTGGCAGATGTACCTTTGAAACCTAGGAACTACACCATTTTTGGTGCAGTTCCTTTGCTAGATTCTGCAGGACCTGTGATGTTGAAGATGATGTTATCACAGGTCCTGGCAGATGCACTGTTCTAACCTGGGAACTACACTTTACACTGTGCAGTTCCCTTACAGGACCTGTGATGACATCATCAAAGGTCCTTTAGCTTTAGAAAGGTAAACAGGAGTAATTAGGGGGCGGGGCCTCTCCTCCACTTCGGTGCCTGCCTGCAGCCTATCAGAGGAAAGGGAAGGGACACGCCTCTCCCTCCCCTGCACCTCTGCTGGCACAGACAGTTTACAATGGAGATGAGCGCAATGGAAGCGCTCATCTCCCTGTGCCCGGCGGCGGCTGCTCACTTGGGGGGGGGGGTCATTTTAGTTGGGGGGGCACATGGGGGGGCACAGCATGATGTAGGGGGGGCCGTGGCCCCCTCTGGCCCCCCCCTGGCGACGCCACTGCTGCTGGCACTTCACCTGCGCCCCCCTCCTGTCCGCAAATGGTAGCGCCCAGGGCACCCGCTCCTTCGGCCCCTGCCTTGTACCGGCCCTGTCGGTGGGGGTTCCAGATGTTGTACTTCCACTGATCTGATATTGATTACCTATTTGGATGATGGTTCATCAATATCAAAAAAGTTCCTTATGAAGCCCATTTATCCTGGCAGAAGTCAGAGGCATTTAGCACACAGTGGCCCTGTACGAGGCAGGGCTTGCCTGTGACCCTGAAGCAGAGCTGCATGAAGAAATGTGGCGGGTGGGGGCAGAATGACAGAACGCTACATGCTGTATACATACCTAAGAGGTGATCCAGCGTTACAAACTGTTATGTGAACTGTTGATTGGTTACGTAGCTGCACTCTTTTCTTGAAGTATATCATTTTATTTGTATTTCTTTATAAAAAAAAAGAATATGTCTGAAAGCAGCAATGACACGGTGCCGATGTTTGATCATTAAAGTGCCATCCCAACGTGTGCAAGTCAGCATTTTCATTTTTTATTCCTGGGGGTGAGCTGTTTTTTGTTTCGTTACTGCATACTGTTTTTTGTCCACTGGTCTACCCTCTGTAACTGTACACAGCTAAAAATGCAATCCGTCTTCATTAAACCACATGCCATAGTTCAAACAAGCTCCTAAACTGGGCATCTTTACCTGCAGTCTTCTTTGAAGACATTTTTGAATAATGCAACAGCAGAAGGGTTGATTATGTGAACATTTATGTAAAAAGACACATTTTCCATCCTCTCTGTGTCTCTTTCAAGAGGGTATATTTATGAGCGGTCTTTACAACTTAACAGGAACACAAAGGCCTAGTTTCAGAGAACATCAGTGTTAGCAAGGGTAATGTTAAAAAGTAAGATCTCAGATTAACATCTGCAACTGCTGACAGCTCTAATCTATCTTCACTAGCATAGGTAGCTGAAAATGCTAAGACCAGAGATACAACCGACATGCTCTATCCTGCAATGCAGCAGCCAGACCTTTTGGTGGAATGCCCTCTTATGTTAGGTGGATTGGGCTGTTTCTAAGAATCTCATCAATCAACCAAAATTTATTCCTGCTCATTTTACCTCTTTTCGCTGCACAAAATGAGAAGAAAAAAACACCAACGCTTGACTTTCTTTTTACACTGATATTCTAAACTTATGAATGTAATCAGCATCTGCACAGTATACAATAGTATAGTGTCCTAGAATGATCCTAAGGGTCTATTCCCACATCCGTAAGTGTTTTGCGGATCCGCAAAACACTGACACCGGCCATGTGCACTATAATAGAAAATGCCTATTCTTCTCCGCTATTGCGGACAAGAATAGGACATGTTCTATATTTTTGTGGGGCCGCGGAACGGAAGTTGCGGATGCGGACAGCACACTGTGTGCTGTCCGCATCTTTTCCGGCCCCATTGAAAATTAATGGGTCCGCACCCGTTACGCATAATTGCGTAAGCGGATCCAGATCATTCAACGGACGTCTGAATGGAGCCTAAGGCTAATTTCACGCTAATGTAATGTGGATGCGGAATTCTGTGAATGCATTATGGATGCAAATTACGCCAAGGACCCCAAAAAAACTCGAAAGACCAGAAAAAAAAACATTTCAAACAAAAAAAGTCATGGTTACTAGTGCATTTAATATTTATTGACTTCCACATGACAGCAAAAAATCAGAGGGGCAGATTTATTAGTCTAGACCGGCTGTCTACACCTGCACCAGATTTATCATAGTGGCTCAGGCTGGATAATCAATTTGCCCCATGGCTAGACATTTTTGTCTGACTCTATACCCACTATTGGTTGGCTTAGTTGGAGACTGAATTTTATGTCAGAAGTGTGGGACAATTTTGCCAATAAATGTTGCCTCGAGGGTGACGTTAGGGAGACTCGTCCCCGTCGTGGCCTGCTATTGCCTGCTCCCTTCGTCGCCGGATGTTTTGATCCGAGCGACAGGGAGATGCAGAGGCAGCCATGCAGGGATCCCGAGCCGACGAGGGTGCCGGGGACTGGGTAAGTATAATGTATACAAGGCGCCCGGGCATTGGGGGGGTCATTATAGGGGTTAGATAAGAGGAAAGGGGACTACTTAGGGGGGATCTAAACTATAAGACATATTCTGGTTTAACATATTTTTGTTTTGTGTTTCTTCATCGTTTTCATGTCATCAATAAGAATCTACAATGTAGAACAAAGAAATCGTAAAAAAAGAAAATTCTACTATTTATTGATAATTTTTGCATGAAAAATACAGTCTAATATTTTTGGCGTGTTATCAATGTCCTTGTCCTGCTCGATGGACAGGCAGTGCCAGCTAATGACAGTATAGTTTTCTACAATGTATGTTTAAAGAGGCAATTTAATATCATCTTATAAGCAACCCTTGCAGTTTTTCCTTTATGAAACACAGCAATGTGGGTTGCTTAACTGGAAGGTAAGTGGTCTTTCTATTACTAGCCCTTCTTCCTCTTCTATAAATGTAACAGCGGCTCAACCTCCTTGCTTCTTCTGGATCTGGTGCCCTGTCAAGATTGACTCACCCCGTCAAAAATAGGATATCTATAAATAGCTAACACAAGCACTATGCATTTAAAACCATCCAAATAAGACATTTTTGTATAAATAAATGATATTTAATGTTATACAATCACATAAACAGGTAAAACCAAGGAAAACGTAAGTAATAAAAAATTAACAAAAAATAAAAGAACTAAAATAAAGATAAAAATATATATCCCGCTCAGTTGCAATATCACACTGTTGGTTGTATGGGTGCTAGATCCATTAGGAGTTTTTTAAGCAATAGAGGGGTTTGGTCACCACCTTCTAATATAGACCATAGGTATCTGTCATACATAAAACCACATTATAGTGCCATAGTGTATGCTATATTTGTATAATATTATAATTAATTTTATACAATTGCTTTGCTTCTTCTAAATAAACCATAGATGATGAAAAAGGTTTCTATATTCTGTATGGATAATCCACGTTGATCATACTTAAAAGTCTCTTAGTTTGTTCAGTGCATAAAGGTCTGTTAGTTGAAGTGTTAATTGAAGTGTAAGGGTACTTTCACACTAGCGTTAAAGTTTTCTGTATTGAGTTCCGTCATAGGGGCTCAATACCGGAAAGAAACGCTTCAGTTTTATCCTAATGTATTCTGAATGGAAAGTAATCAGTTCAGTATGCATCAGGATGTCTTCCGTTCCATCCCTTTTACGGTATTTGGCCAGAGAAAATACTGCAGCATGCTGCAATATTTTCTCCGACCAAAATTCCGGAACACTTTGAAACACCAAAATTCCAGAACACATTGAAATGTATTAATGCCGGATCCGGTACCAAGTGTTCAGGTAATTGCCACATGCGCAGACCTTTTCAAAATGTAAAAAAAAAAAATACCGGATCCGTTTTTCCGGATGACACCGGAGAGACGGATCCGGTATTTCAATGCATTTGTCAGATGGATCCGCATCTGGAAACAAATGATCCCCATTTGCACACGGATTTCCGTATCCGGCAGGGGGTTCCGGCAACAGAACTGCCTGTCGGAATCCAACAACGCTAGGGTGAAAGTAGCCTTAGTCTGTTTAATATACCAGAATGGTAAAGCGATACATTAAAATGTTAATTGTTTCATATTGTGTCCGTCATACATTTATACCTGCATTTGGATGCCTTTGCAATCACCTATGTTTGCATTAATTGTTTCAAAACATAGGGTTCTAACAGTGGCAATGCTGGGTACTCACTGTTAGTTACTGGGGTTCACCACCCGTGGCGTCCCACGTGGTGGTATACGCGCTTACCTCCGCCTCCTCGTCTGTTTATCAAACCTTGATAAAGAAATCCATGGATATATGAGGAAGACCCTTTCCTAACAAGTATGTGGAGCGCTCCACAAATACTACTATTCATTCTTTACAACTTTCATGTTTAAAGGACTTGGCCAGTTTAAGGTTGGCGCATCTAAACCCGTGGGACGCCAAACCCCGGTCAAGCCACGGAGACCGTGAGACTTCTGCCGCAGGAGAGGTAACAAGCACCAGCAGTTGATATGCAGACGCGGAGACGGAGGTAAGCCCGTATACCACCACATGGGACGCCACTGTCGGTGAACCCCAATAACTAACAGTGAGTACCCAGCATTGACCACTGTTAGAACCCTACATTTTGAAACAATTAATGCAAACATAGGTGATTGCAAAGGCAGCCAAATGCAAGTATAAGTGTATGACGGACACAATATGAAACAATTAACATTTTAATGTGTCGCTTTACCATTCTGGTATATTAAACAGACTATTACTAACACTTCAATTAACACTTCAATGTATCACTTTGCCATCTGGATGCATCAAACAAACTAACAGACCTTTATGCACTGAACAAACTAAGAGACTTTTAAGTACGATCAACGCGGATTATCCATACAGAATATAGAAACCTTTTGCATCATCTGTGGGTTTATTTAGAAGAAGCAAAGCAATTGTATAAAATTCATTATAATATTATACAAATATAACATAAACTATGGTACTATAATGTGGTTGTATGTATGACAGATATCTATGGTCTATATTAGAAGTTTTTTTCCAAAAAGTTCTTTTCTGATATTAGAAGGTGGTGACCAAACCCCTCTATTGCTTAAAAAACTCCTAGTGGATCTAGCACCCATACAACCAACAGTGTGATATTGCCACTGAACTGGATATATATTTTTATCTTTATTGTAGTTCTTTTATTTTTTTGTTAATTTATTATTACTTATGTTTTCCTCGGTTTTATCTGTTTGTGTGATTGTATAACATTAAATATAATTTATTTATACAAAAATACATCTTATTTGGATGGTTTCAAATGCAGAGTTCTTCCTCTTCTATTCAAGTAAATGATTAGATAAATCAAGTACAGTAAATGTCAGGAATACTTAAGATGGGAGTTTATAACTCAGGATGAAAACATAAACAAACCGGCTACTTCCAGAGCAGCTCACAACAAGAAAATGCTGCCACCTAGAGGTTCTTGGTGAAACAAAACACACTTTGTATGTAAAATATAAGCAGTATGTATATATTGTTAGCTTTAATATATTATCTCATTTCAACAAGCAATATTAAGCTACTCAATAAAAGTAATCCTAGATTGCACTAGTTTGTATATGCCTGTATCCTGTCATACTGTATAACATCCCTATATGAATGTGAAACTTTTTGTATCATTAGATACCTCAATTTATTGTAATTATATCTTACCACAACAACACAGAACAGTGCTGCGCTCTAATGATAGTAAGGGGCTTCTGGTCCACCCAATTTAAGAGATTAGTGGCATCCAAAGCCTTTCTAACCCTCATATGTGTAATCTGAAGACTCCGGACGCTGTAACAAAATGTAAAGCAGAGCTTGACTACTATTAGATGTCATTGATGGTACTGCCGTCCCCATAAGTGGCGGGCAGGTCACTGGGCCCCTCAGGCAATGGTGAATATAGTCTGTGTATGACTTTAACCTCTGTACCCCTATTTCTATGCCCCTGTAACCTCTAATTGCATCCTACTTCCACCAAATGAGTGCATGTTTTGCGTGTAGTTGTTCAAACCCAGTATCGTGTTTACATAGACATCAGAAGTGCGGAAGAAATATTAAACTGTCCAGTCAAGAGCTCAAAAATTATATGCAGGTCAGCACATATAGGAGGTGGTTAGCTGCTGCTTCTTTTCCACTGTACTTACCACCTGCCTTTTTATCTTAGCTTCAGGGCATAAGTCTGATCTGTGACTACAGTGGCTTCAGTACCTACAGAGAGTCTGCGGTAGTCTGAGATACACCTCCGTTCTCATCATTGGTTCAGACTGATGCTCTGTCCCTTCAGATTGGCTTCAGTGTATAAACACAAATCTATCACAGGCTCTTTAGGAAGTCTGTGTATGGAGAAATAGTTTCCATAACACCAAGGGCAGAATTATTATAAAGTGCAGAGTACTCAAGGATTAGTGATAAAAAGATGGACTGAAGCTTACAAAAGGGGCATCTTAAGGGGCGTAGATATAGGGAAAGCAGGGGAAGCGGCTGCTTTGGGGCCAAAACTCAGAAGAGGCCCGTCCAGAAAAAGGACTGAAAAATGTTATTGTCAGAGCCCCCTCAACGATATTATACAATGACATTATATACAGACCCACTGAAGTAAAAGAACGGGGCGACTGTCAGGCCTCATCTTCACTAGCCACAGGAGTGGGGGTTGCACCGGAAGAAGGGGTTGCAAATAAGTTGCTGGGGGGGAAGGCCCATTCAAAACTTTGCTGTGGGGTCCAGTCATTTCTAGTTACGCCACTGGACGTCCTGTTTTAATTTACTGAGAAATGAAATAAGAAATATAAGTAAAGTGTAAATGTTCATTGCCTACAATGCCACTGTGAATTATTGTTATACATACTGTATACATACTTCAGACTATAATAAACATTCAACATTGCAACTATAGGGTAATACGCAGTATACGCTTTAACCGTGGTGGCAAGTTAAATGAAATATGACTGCTACTGTCTCCCTTAAAGGAACACTAAATCCATTTCTGCTGTCACAGGCCCACAAAGCAGCCCAAGAAATAATTAATATTATTTATATAGTACAGTCAATATACTTCAATTATTCATATCAATGCTCTTACACACTGAAACATAATTAAAAAGTGAAGCCTCGATGTATGCATTCCTCAAAAGGATCAACGCATGAGCCCCAGCAGGCTTAAGGGGTTGTTCAAGTTTATTTTTAATATAGTGCAGGGACAGGGATGTAAGCCATTTTTGTAATATACTTTATTAGTGAAAGATGTTTCTTTGTACTAGAAAAGTGTGTAAAGAGTCCTTTTAGCAAAGTTCTGAGTGTTGCTAAGAACAGTCTGTCTTCAGTTTTCAGTGCTCAGCTGAGCGCTGAAGACGCCTGTGTGTAACAAGTCAGATAGGCATGGTGATGGGCAGTCATAATTAGGGCACATGTATATAGTCAGGGACTGGGGTAGTAACAAGAGGCAGGCTGGAAGCCACTATATGTTACATGCAGGCGTCATCAGCGCTCAGTAGAACAATGAAGACAGACTCTCTTAGAAATGCTCAGAGTGTTGCTAAGAAGACTCTTTACACCCTATCTTCTAAGAAACATCTTTCCCTAATAAAGTATATTACAAAAATGTTTAGCATCTCTTTGCCTAGACTATATGCTACGTTAGAGGCCAGTACCCACTGCTGCTCTACTACTGCAGGTAGGTACGGGCGCCACTTCACTCACCCTGTGTTTGTCAAAGTTCCAGCACTTCAGCAGCGAATCCAGGAACCTATGTCTTGTGTCTCTATTGGAGGCATTATTCATTGAACATTACTTCATTCTGTAGTATTGCAAGGGTTAACCCTCCTTTGGTTCTGTGTGCAGCTGCTTCTAATGTGTTAATCAGCTCTGCTATATATGCTATGCTGTTTGTCTCACTCACTACCTGAGCAATACATTGACTAGCTTGTCTGCCCGTGTACCAGCTTCTGTCTGATAACTGGATTTTGATCCTCTGCTGCCTGACCTGTGCCTGATCACTGTACTAAGGCTGTGCTGTCTGCCCTGATCTTTGGGCTGTATCTTGGATTCACACAAAGTCTGCCTGCCCTGACCTCGGCTTGTTACTTACTACATGTTTTGTCTGATCTCTAAGGTCTTTGCACTGGTGTTTCTGACCTCGATGGGTCAGCTGTCAACCACACCATGACTACTCAAGGAGGTAGCAGCCTGGTGACTCCTCTGCAGCAAAGTCTAGGTCCCTGTATAGGGGTTAAAGAGTGAAAGCAAGGGAACTGCCAGGATAATGTCTTATGTATTAGCCTAAAGTCAAACCAGTTGGTTGAGAATTTGTGCTACTGTAGCTTTTCTGTGGGTTTGGAAAAGGCAGGCTAGCCTTCACTCCACACAAACATTAATGAGCATTGGACATTCATGACCCTGTCGCTGGTTTAACATGTGTCCTTCTCTGGACCACTTTTGGTAAGTACTAACCACTGCATACTGAGAACACCCTAGAAGACCTGCTGTTTTAGAGATGCTTTGACCCAGTCATCTAGCTATCAAAATGTGTCCCTTGTCAAAGTTGCTCAGATCCTTACTTGCTGGTTACAATAATACCAGCCCTTGAAAAAAATGTCACAAAATAATTCATTTCATCTGTCTGTGGTTTTGACTGATCAGTGTACATGGACAATTTATATTTTTGGTATTTAAAGAAGACTTCCCGCAAAAAATGTATTCTCTGACCTGTGAGAAAGGTACATGATTTAATCTATAGTGAATGTAATTTTCTTACCAGCATTGGTATTTGTGAGTTATACCCTCCTTTCTGCTTCTCATCTGTGTCATGTGACCAGCAATCAGACTCTCCAACTGACACAGCATCTTACAGGAAGTCAGTTTCTCTATGTATTCCTATGGGAGCCTCACTCTCAGTCTCATAGGAATAAATAGAGAAGTAACTGACTTCCTGTCCTGTGTCAGTTGGAGATCAGAGAGTTGGCCACATGACATCACTTCCTAGCAGGTCAGAGAATAAACATTTTGCCGGGAGTTCTACTTTAAAAAAATATATCAAACTGTACAATATGCATACAGTAATGCGATTTTCAAATCTATGTTCCACCAAGTTTTTTAGAAAAGGAAAGCTGATGTCCAGTTATCACATAAAAATTATTAATTTGGTCAATTGGCTTTAAAGAGTTGTTTCTTGGATTTTAATATTGATGGCTTAGTCTCTGGATGGGCCATCAATATCTGATCAGCAGGGGTCCGATAGAAGTCTTATATGGATGGAATGCCAGCAAAAGTATGCAGATCACAGAAAATGTACACTTTTTGAATGCAAGAAGTTCGTTGCTATTTCCAGCATTTTTTTGGTTTTCCACTGAGCTCAGGTAGCAGGAAAGGCTAGCCTCTAGCTTTATAAGACTACCTGTTATCACTGATTTCCTGCTGCTGCGTTGCTCAGTCCTTTATCCTAGGAAGGAGTGATTTATTTAAAGGTTGCAATATTAGAGATGCATAGATTTAACAGAAAATCTTTTATTATTAAGAATTACTTTCATAAATAGTAGACATGCCCCAGCACTAGACCAGAGCAGCTGAGTAATACCCTGTAGCTCCCTTGCAAGTCAATCGGAAGGCTTTAGACTATTTTGGAACAAAGGTATGTGTACCATTTAAAGACAAATTAGCTATACACATAGCATAAAAAGGATTGATAGTCTGTGTCCCAGTTACAGATGCTAGACTTGTGTGGCTAATCGTCATAATTAAATGAATATCTATGTGGAAAGTAATTACTTGAAGTGACCCTCCAGCTCCAGATAAAAATTTCTAATTAACTGGGGAATGCATAGTAAACGTACATCATGTCCTCCACTGCACACAAGATGGCGTTCTTAGACTATCTGATGCAGAGAGTGACCAGGACATATCTTGCTTGTCCAGCGGTGTTCCTGAAATGGCAGATTGGCCAGTGCTGGACAATCCAAGAGCAGCAGAAAGTTTCCAGGACTACCAATGCGCAGTGTGCATTGGGAAGTCTAAGAAGTGGCATGGACCCTTAATAGGTAAAATGAGGGGCACAATGCAAGTATACTATGCATTCCTCAGATAACAGGGTGTTACCAGTCTGACACTATCCAATCAGTGCTGCCAACTAGTAACCTGTTTGAACTTTATTGCAGACTGACAGCAATTCCTCTATAACCTTCTAATAGGAATAATAACTTAGCGTTATGAGAAAAGATGCTCCAGAATGATTATTGCGTGCAGAATGCAAGCAGCTACCAGTGTCGGAATGAAGTTCCCAGAGCCCACCAGAGGAGATGATTCTGAGGGTCCATCCTCTTTATACAGGACATGAGCAAGTCTAATTTTAAGTAATTGTTATCATGCAGGGCTTAGAAGGTTTAATAAGACTGATATAGATTGCAAAGGGGCCCCGTGCAAGAAAAATAATGAAGTAGTCATTGCTGATGGTGGTGAGCCCCTTTTCGTATCAGGCCTCTGAGCATAGGTTACATAGGCTGAATATACAGGCTGCAGTTACATAGATTGCATAAAGTTGCAAGAAAAAGTATGTGAACCCTTTGGAATGATATGGGTTTCTGCACAAATTGGTCATAAAATGTGATCTAATCTTCATCTAAGTCACAACAATAGACAATCACAGTCTGCTTAAACTAATAACACACAAAGAATTAAATGTTACCATGTTTTTATTGAACACACCATGTAAACATTCACAGTGCAGGTGGAAAAAGTATGTGAACCCTTGGATTTAATAACTGGTTGAACCTCCTTTGGCAGCAATAACTTCAACCAAACATTTCCTGTAGTTGCAGATCAGA
Organism: Bufo bufo; assembly: GCF_905171765.1. Taxonomy (NCBI): domain Eukaryota; kingdom Metazoa; phylum Chordata; class Amphibia; order Anura; family Bufonidae; genus Bufo; species Bufo bufo. The sequence goes on from NC_053389.1 coordinate 661,346,902, forward strand.
TGTGTACAACGGTCAGGAGTAATTCTTGACCATTCCTCTTTACAGAACTGTTTCAGTTTAGCAATATTCTTGGGATATCTGGTGTGAATCGCTTTCTTGAGGTCATGCCACAGCATCTCAATCGGGTTAAGGTCAGGACTCTGACTGGGCCACTCCAGAAGGCGTATTTTCTTCTGTTTAAGCCATTCTGTTGCTGATTTACTTCTATGCTTTGGGTCGTTGTACTGTTGCAACAGCCATCTTCTGTTGAGCTTCAGCTGGTGGACAGATGGCCTTAAGTTCTCCTGCAAAATGTCTTGATAAACTTGGGAATTCATTTTTCCTTCGATGATAGCAATCCGTCCAGGCCCTGAAGCAGCAAAGCAGCCCCAAACCATGATGCCCCCACCACCATACTTTGATGTTAGTGCGCTGTGTCTCTTTTTCTCCAACATAGTGTTGTGTGTTTCTTCCAAACAACTCAACTTTGGTTTCATCTGTCCACAGAATATTTTGCAAGTACTGCTGTGGAACATCCAGGTGCTCTTGTGCAAACTGTAAACATGCAGCAATGTTTTTTTTGGACAGCAGTGGCTTCCTCTGTGGTATCCTCCCATGAAATCCATTCTTGTTTAGTGTTTTACGTATCGTAGATTCACTAATAGGGATGTTAGCATATGCCAGAGTCTTTTGTAAGTCTTTAGCTGACACTCTAGGATTCTTCTTTACCTCATTGAGCAGTCTGCACTGTGCTCTTGCAGTCATATTTACAGGACGGCCACTCCTAGGGAGAGTACCAGCAGTGCTGAACTTTCTCCATTTATAGACAATTTGTCTTACCGTGGACTGATGAACAGCAAGGCTTTTGGAGATACTTTTATAACCCTTTTCAGCTTTATGCAAGTCAACAATTCTTAATCGTAGGTCTTCTGAGAGCTCTTTTGTGTAAGGCATCATTCACATCAGTAAATGCTTCTTGTGAAAAGCAAACCAAGAACTGGTGTATGTTTTTTATAGGGCAGGGCAGCTGTAACCAACACCTCCAATCTCATCTCATTGATTGGAATCCAGTTGGCTGACACCTCACAACAATTATCTCTTGGAGATGTCATTAGTCTAGGGGTTCACATACTTTTTCCACCTGCACTGTGAATGTTTACATGGTGTGTTCAATAAAAACATAGTAGCATTTAATTATTTGTGTGTTATTGGTTTAAGCAGACAGTGGTTGTCTATTGTTGTGACTTAGATGAAGATCAGATCACATTTTATGACCGATTTGTGCAGAAATCCATATCATTCCAAAGGGTTCACATACTTTTTCTTGCAACTGTATATGGTATGTCCACTAGATAGATCCGGTTACCAGATCCAAGTTCAGCTCCAGTGTCAGCTAGTCCTTAGGGGTCCTATTTTATTAGGGGTCTATTATTGTGTCAGAGCTTGGGCCTCTGGCGGGTTCGCTGGTGGGCCACTCTGACCTTGGTAGCTACTAAAACAGGTAGTCTCTTGAATCATCTTCAGTCCAAATGAACATTCCATTTGGTTGTTGAAGATTTCTAATGCATAAAACATCACATTTTACTTGTGCACTTATCTGTCGTTGTTTCCATGAAGCATTTAAAATGTCAGTAAAAACTAGAAATAAGGCTATCCTAAAAAATGACCAAAGAGATGTTGTCGCATCAATGTGATTTTTGACAGAAAACTAAATTACATAGAAAGTAAAAGGGCATAAGAGGGCATGTCATTAACTTTGCTAAAAGTCTCTTGTGCCCAAGTTGCTTTCACTATGAACATCCCTGTATCTCTGCCAGTAAATCAACCACCACTTATTATTCCTCTGTAGGTGGTGTTAGTCGATAAGATCCTTCAAAGTTGACATCCTAATTTTTATAGATTCCTAGTTGTTATCTTACATTTTCAAAGTTCATCTGGTACAACGATCTAAGAATGCATCTGGTTATGGGCTTTCAATGCATCAGTAAATCTCTAAAAACCCACAAGGAAGTCTCACATTGAGAAGTAGGAAATGATAAATCTAAAAATATCATGTCATTTGGAGAGAAGCTTTTTTTACAGATGCAGACAGGAAACATATTCTTCACACTGGCTCGCTAAATGTATCCCCTGCAGAATCACAAAATCTATTTTCCAGATATAAATGCTTGCTTTGGAAAATGGCAATTTCTCAAAATTAAGTCTACAAAATAATCACTGCAAAACAAGATAAAATGTAATAACTAATGGCCCAATGCGTCTCTTCTCAACATGCTGAATGTAAATGACTGAAAAAGGAGAAAAACATACAAAGCCATTATCAAGTAAATTAGCAGCGTTATTTGAGTTTATATTTCATAGTTTGTAGCATTATTAGGAAAATACAATTGCTTTTGTTATTTCCCTTACATGAATTATCAAATTATCATGGTGAAAAGCATAAAGCCACTTTCTGACAAAAATGTTTAAAGAGGTAGTGCCTGGACCCTGAGCTTCACTTCACATAAAACCAGTGATCCGTTCTCCACACCATGCCAGAGGGAAACTGAAGCTAGGTGCTGGTGCATCAGCTGTGATGCTGCATGTAAGATGGCGCTAAACAGAAAATCTTGTCTGGCTGGCTTTACATGTATGCATTTACTGTATATTTCTGCATGCACATGGTAATCAGAGGCTATATTCTTAGCCACCACCAGATGGGGCTGCTGTCATCTTCTATATAGGAGAGAGCTGAGCATTCTTGAATCAGTTAATTCCAGTCTAAGCTCGTGTTTAGTTGGAGTCCAGCCTAGAAAGGGCTAGGTGAAGGAAGCACATGAGAAAATGGGAAGCTGACAGGCCAGCTCATCCTGGACCTGGTACCATCCAGGATAATGCCAGATAGCAGACCAGATGCAAAAGAGGTGTAGAAAAAGACCTGCAATGGTGACCAGTCTTACAAAGGACTTTATTGACTCTATGGCACCCCTGGCATTTGAGCATGCCCACACGGTTTTGACCACCTGTGTATACTTCCACATCCCAAGATGGAAGAGAGGATTGGCAACCTGTATAAATAATGTAGCAAAAGAGTATGCCTGCTGCAGAGGGGAATGTCCTTATTAGTTAAAAGATATTGCTTAAAGTGAAGTATTACACCCCACATCTGGATTCTAAGGTACAAGTTAGTTAGGAAAGTGCAGAGTAAGAAAAATTGCTTCAACTATGTTAAAGACACCTTTTGGCATATGATTACCTGTGCTGCTATGAGAACTGTAACATCTGAAGATATTGCATTTCTGCATAACAGCAGCCGGTACATTGCAAATGAGACATATCTTGAACTGTTTGAATTCTTCAGTAAAGAACCGTTTTGCTGCATAATTGTCTCCTCGTTGCTTTCTGCACTACATTGTCACCACAAGGAGCTGGCATCATGAAAAAAGGGCCCTGTGTTGCACCGTAAAACCATCAACATCAAGGGCACCTTGACCGGCATCAGCCAGGAGGATTCCAAGAACTGCAGTGTGCCCCGAAGGGAAGACCTGGTACACCCTTCCTATCACTGCACAATGACCCAGGGATCTTGAGAACCATTAATGTACAGTGACTACTACACACATATGACCGCCCATACTCACGCATACCCCTGGAGCCCAGATGCTGCATACTGTATGTGCACCCAGGTAGTGCCTGAACCTTTAGACCCACTTTACTTACATCCAGCGATCTAGCTTAGTTTCCCTGGCATGCTGAAACCAGAACAGATCAAATAAATTCACCTCACACTACACACAAAATGTCAACACAAAAAATACAGAGATGACCACCCAAAACTTAATTGTACAGTGATCCACTAAGGGGTGAAATTCTCACAAAGATGGTGATATGCATAATATAAGAGGAACTGAAAATCTGTGACCAGAAATTTAGTCTAGATAAGTCTCTAAGAGACTTCCTGAAAAAACTAATGCTAGTGAGTGTTTAAGGGATTACATTAAGAAATGGTTCTCCTGACCATATTTGTTTTATTTAAAATCAATAGAAAAACCAACATATTTAAAGAGGTCAACCAACCCCTATAATGCCCCTCAAAATGCCCAGACCCCTCATACTGGTTATACTTATCCCTCTCCCCGGCACCCGCGTCGCTCCTGCTCCCCGCACGGTTGCCACTGCATCTCCATGTTGCGAAGATCAAAACATCTGGTGACGAGCCTCCTTACCTGCTAAGGAGGTTCTTCCCATTCAGGCCTGCTATTGGCTGCCACCCCCATACCGCCAGATGTTTTGATCCACATCAGAAGAGACATGGGTTTCGGGGAGCAGGGTAAGTATAACCAGTATGAGGGGCCTAGGCATTTTTGGGGGCGTTATAGGGGTTGATTAACCCCTTTAATAGATACCTTGGCTTCTATAGAAAAAACATACCAAAGCTGAATAAGATTTGTCTAGTTCCTGTGTTTTCTGTATTCCTGTCTGCACTAATCCATCCAGTACAGAAAACAGATGCAGCTCTTCCACCACCATCCGGCAAAATGTCAATTGAAAGTAATAGGAGGATCCGTTAAACGGATTGCAAACAATAGTTTCAATGTTTCAATTCTGTTAATGGATTTTTTTTTTTTAAAGGGGTTGTCTTACTTCAGCAAATGGCATTTATCATATAGAGACTAATATATTGTGATTGTCCATATTTCACATTATACACTGCTCGTTTCCAGGGGTTGCTGCAATCCTGCATTACTGCTGCTGCTGGATTGCAGGGTCGTCATAACCCCTAAAAACAGCGTATAATGTGATGAAAAAATGGATCAAGCCAGCAAAGCAGACAATATGGACAATCACAATTACACATGATGATGTCATTTGCAGAAGCGAGACAACTGCCTCCCACTGACACACCCCATATCCCAAAAAGGCAAAATAGAAAATCCACCAATCACAGGTCAATATATTCAAACTCAAATTTTTTCGATATTTGCCTTGTTTCCAGGTAAAAATGAAAAAAAAAAAAAGAAAACTGTCTGCATACATTTTGTGAGATGATTCAGTTTTACAAAAAATTATTTCCGTCTGGAAATGTAAAAAAAAAACATAGGGGCAGATTTATAATTTATATACGCCAGAAAACTGATGTGAAAAAGTCGCAAACTGCATGTCTGCGATCTTTTCAACTCCATTTCTTCAAAACTTTTTGCACAAGTGGCATTTCTCCACTGGCCTCACTACTTTCTCAAAAAGGAGGTGTGACGATGGTGGGGGGACGCGGGGTCAATGTACCCACCACATTCATCATCTTTTATACCAGTTTTCTGGCATAAAAAAACACTGAAATCTGTCTCGTGTAGATATTTGTATAGGCGCACGGACTGCCGGATGCTGCGCCTAATCCATCCAATGTGCTATGCAGACCTCTTGCCCGTGCCCACTCTGCTATGCCGAAAGCCTTAAATACCACATTGATACAGGGTCTGTGGATAGCACATCGCTGCTTCTGCCTGTGTCCGCTCTGCTAGAGTCTGCCAGGCTTTATCAGAGAGGTACTGGCACAGGCAGGAGTAGTAATGTGTGCTCCTACATGTACATTGCTCACTGCGGCCCCACAGTGAAATCCGTACTCCCATACATGGCTGACATGTCAGGAGTGTACAGGTGTATGGATTCCAAAGTGCAATATGGACCTTAAATTCGGGTGCCTATTTTGTAAGGAAATGTGACAAAAAATAGGGTATATTACAAAAATTATTTTTATGGCATTTTGTATAGTTTTTAATAAAGTTATTCAAACGTTTAGGTATAGTTCAATAATTAATTCATGAAGAGTAAGCATTGTCCCTTATTATAACACTATACTCAATCCTTGATCTGATAGCTCATAATATATCAGTAATGTTGAACTAATTAAACGTTGGTGCTTTTTTAATACAAAGGGTCACGGCATAACGTAATGTATATTGTAACTAGGCCTGCACAATATATCGCCAAAGCAATCGCAATAAATCGCCATATCGCAATCGCCAATTTGCCGACCCAAAAATGCTGCAATTGTATTACCATATTTTTTGCTTTATAAGACGAACTTTTTCCCCCCCAAAAGTGGGGGGGAAATGGCAGTGCGTCTTATAAAGCGATGGTTGACTTTTTACGTGGCTGACACGGATGTATCGCCGGCCGCTATGTTGCACAGCGCGGCCGGCGATAGATCAGTTACAGTGCGGGGAGGGAGAAGGGGCTGGAGGCAAGTCGTTATTTTAATGAACAAATGTTCTTCTATTTATTCTATTTATCTGTTCTGTGCAGTGCTATTAAGAAAATGGCAAGTTTTGTATTTTGTACTTTTGCAGTAATGCAAATATGTTATTTAATTTAGTAAAAGATGTTTTATTTTGAAAAACACTGTGCATTTCAGTTCTTGAGTTAAGCATAACTACATTTCATCATTATCAGTAATTTCTGTGTGCTTTTGCCTTGAAAATCCAAGCAAATAGACCTCTAGCACAATTCCCTTAAAATATTGCATCACATATCGTTATCGCAATTTTTAGGGCCCTAATCGCAATCGCACAAAATTCCCATATCGTGCAGCCCTAATTGTAACATATTCATAGCCTGTCTTACAGGTGTCCTTCTAGTGTAAATGTGATAAATGTTATTTTTTGGTCTTTATTTTCCAAGTTGAAATATCCTATTATGTACAGGAAAAATATATTTAAATGTTTTTTTCTCCATTTTTTTTTTACAGTGAAAGTCATATTAAGATAATTCAATAACATATTGCTGTATGCAATCTTCTTGTTATAGAAATACATATCAGAACCATCTTCATTTTTATCTTTACTAGGCAGGCACTGAATATGCAAAGAGGCATCTCCCAAGAAAGAGAACCACCTAATCAACATTGGAAGTGGCTCAAAATGTATCAAGATCCAACTTTCCAACAATCCTTGCGATTTCACAAGGGAATATAGCCAAGCCAGATATCCCCATTCGGGGGTGCTTGCCCCTCATCAGTATGGAGGAGTATTCTGTCTGGCTCAGTGTGATGCCTTGCAAGCGGCTTAGGCAGGGTGCTGAATCTCCTTAAAGAGGCCAGCCCTGTATGAAGACTTGCTGGAAGTATTCCATAGTATTGAGACTTACTGACAATACTCCATGGGAAACAAATATGCAAAGAGGTGTCTCACAAAAAAGGGAACCATCTTATCATTTCCACCTATTAAAAGTGGCTCCCTATGGGTCAAGATCTGGCCTTCCAATAATCCTTGGGATTTGATAAGGCATTGATGGTGAATCTATAACCGAGTGCCCAAACTTCAACCCAAAACCCGCGTATTTATCGCAAAGTACCAACACAGCAATTTAACCTGAATTCCAATATAGTATATCTTCCATGTACTTTATCATTTAGCTACAGTATAATAGCCTGCCTACATTCAGTGCATTGCCAGTGCTGTTCATAGTGTGCCCTGCGCTGATGAATTGCAGGTCTAATGCATATTGGTACACCATAGACTTTTTCCAGAGTGCATGTGCCCACAGAGAGGGCTCTGAGTGCCGCCTCTGGTACCCGTGCCATAGGTTAGCCACCACTGTGATAAGAGAATATAGCCAAGCCAGAGTGGATATCTCTTAAAAAATCAGAACCATATTTACATATACATAAGTAAAATTAACAAAAGAGCTTGAAAAAAGTCCCAATGTGGGACTGAAATGTCACACTGAACATAAATGAATCCATTTTTGAATTATCATTGATATCCTGGAGTGCTGCAATAGTCTTTGCATATATACGGGGTTGGTGTCACAATATAGGGGAAGGGGAGGAACACCAGAATGACAACAGAAGGAAAATGACCCAAAACTAGGCCACATGGCTAGGGAAAGGAAAAGGTCACCACTAGAGATGAGCGAATCAAAGCTGACGAAGTGGAATTCATTTAGAATTTCAGGAAAAATTTGATTTGCAACAAATGCGAATTTCCTCGCACTTCGTGGTAACGAATCGCAATTTTCCTAAAATGGCGGCTACACGTGTGAGGACTGAGGACATAGGGCAAGGAACTCTGAGAAGGCGGGAACACCCAGATTGACATGCCTGCATGCAGCCAATCAGCAGCCAGCCCTGTGATGTCACAGCCCTGTAAATACGTCGGCCATCTTACAGTCAGACATTTTCCAGCGTTCAGAGTGCAGGGACAGACGTGTGAAGACGCTAGGGACAGCAAGTGGAAAAAAGATTGTGGGGGGAAAAAAAGACAGAAAAAACTATTTATAAGTGCAGGAAAAGGATAGGGAGGAATCATTTCACAGCATCTTAGTGCAGGGAGAGACGTCAGAAGGCGCTAAGGATATTGATAGAAAAGTGATTTACAAGTGCAGGGAGCGATTATTTGGGGATCCAAATAGTTATTAGACAGCTCTGTCATTCCAGCTTTTTGTTATTGGGCAGCAAGTGTTATGTTGAAAAGCCTTTAGAGGCTTATATCTTAGTGTCTAATTTAGTACTACAAGAAAAATATATACGCATTTCACTTCTGCAGTTATTTCTATTTAAAGCGTATAGGGGCGTATTTCAGTAAAAAAAAAGATAAATATATATGCACTGCTCTGTTGCGGTTATTTCTTGTGAAAGCATATAGGGGCGTAGTACAGTACAACAAGAAAAATATATTCTCAGTTCACTTCTGCAGTTATTTCTGTTGAAAGCGCATAGGGGTGTATTTCAGTACAACAAGAAAAATATATACGCACTGCACTGAAAGCAGAAAACCAGAAAACAATTAGAGTGAAGTGCATATATATTTTTCTTGTAGTACTGAAATACGCCCCTATACGCTTTTACCAGAAATAACTACAACAGTGCAGTGCTTATATATTTTTCTTGTTAAGAAAAAAAGGGGGTCAGTCAGCACATCCCAATGCGCCGATGCACGTTGCTATGGCTGAAAACACAACATAGAACAAAACATACAATGCAACAGCTCTCTGCAAACCAAATAAAGTACAAAAATGAATTATATTGCTTATGCTATGCTTATAAATTAGAGATGCTTGGCAAATCATTTTGTACAAAATATTTGAGCCGTCTGCCGCACGTCAAGGCGATCTCTGTAAGACGGGAACCTAACACTAAATTTTACCTGTTATGTGCCATGACGGCTACCATACAATTCAGGGAGTGTAGATTCCACATGCATGCTGGGCCCACTTTAATTTTTGTCATCTTTGGTGCCAAAATGGCCTCCATTATATCCAGGGAATGCAGGTACCAACATGCATGCCGAGCCCACTCTACACCTCTCCTGGTGCCAAATGGCCACCAACGAATGTAATGAGAGTCCACCCTATACCTCTCCTTCTGCTGGTCCAGATACTCCTTCAGCAATCGATCACCAAAGCGATTGCCAAGAGATAACAGTATGCGTGCACACATCCAACGGCGCAGAAGCTGAACGTGCTCCTGTCCAAGTTGCTAGTGCTTCAGTCCCTCCCTTTCCAAGTGGTGGACTCTGCACCTTTCAGAGAACTGATGGCTTGTGCCGAGGTGGATAGTCCCAAGCCGTCATTTCTTTGCGAAAAAGGCAGTACCAGCCCTGCACACACATGGAGAACAGAAGGTGGGCCAGTCCTTGAGCCTGTCGGTGTCTGCCAAAGTGCACAGCAAAAAGAATATCACTGAACAAAAAAACCCTAAAATATAACTTTTATTTATATGCAGATAAAATAATAACCCCAAGCTTATATCTATTCAAGGTAGGTATGATGACCTATATCCGATGTCTGTACTGAGGATACAATATCAGCACAGTAAAATAATATAATTACAGCAAGGGAAAGAGTAACCGGTCTCACATCTGCATCTCTAATAAGCTCTTCAGATATGTATAAAATAACCTGCAGTTGTTTGATAAAAACTCACGGTTACTTGCATACAGATGATCTCAGGATGTTAGGAGACTCACGGTTACACATCACCAGGTTGTCTGTGGGTCTGCAGCCAAGAATATGGAGTGGGGAAGATCTTCGGGCTCTCCACCTTGTTGGACCCTCACTACCGGTCCAGAATGGGGGCCTTTTTTACACCCACTGAGAGGGAGGACAAACTGAACTACTACAGAGACATCCTATGTAGTCAGTTAGCCGCTGCCTATCTGCGCCATCGTACATCCTCTCGCAGGTCTGACGGGGGGGCCCTCTGCGCTCACGTTCCACTGCCATGGCTGCTGGGGAGGGGTGGCAGGAGCAGTACCAGCTTTATCAGCAGCAGCCTGAGTCTACAGTCGCTGATGAGTAGCTTTCTTCACCTGCATAGTGAAGAAACTACTCACCAGCAGCAGGTAGACCTGGAGCAGGACCTGAACCAGCAGGTGGTGGCATACTTGGACAGCACCCTGCCACCCCACATTGAAGATCCGCTGGACTACTGGGTAGCCAAACTGGATTTGTGGCTGCAACTTGCAGAGTTTGCCCTGGAAAAGCTGTCCTGCCTGGCCAGTAGTGTGGCATCAGAGTGGGTGTTGTTGTGCGGCGGGGGCCATAGTTACCCCAAGGAGAACTCCCCTGTCCACACAAAATGTGGAGAGACTGACCTTTGTCAAGATGAATCAGGCGTGGATCAGCCAGGATTTCCAACCACCAATTCCTGATGCTTCAGACTAGATCATCCATTGTGCCACACCAACACTTTGATACAAGAGACCGGTTTCTTCTGACTACCTGCCTCAGCTACTACATTGATGCTGCAACCCGCCTGATGCCCCACATCTGATGCCAAGTGCTCCTTATTTTACCCACCTTCGTCAGCGGGTACTGGTATTGCCACCCACAGCCCCACTCTGTTACCAGGTCACTTTGTGGTCTCCTGATGCAGCTGCTGCTGCCATCCCCAAACTATGTCACGTTGCCACTCTGTGGTATCCTCCTGATGCCGATGCTGCTGATACTGCCATCTCCACACTATGCCACCTTGCCACTCTGTGGTCTCTTCATGCTGCTGCCATATCCACACTATGTCACCTTGCCACTCTGTGGCCTCCTGATGCTACCGCCACCTCCAAACTATGTCATCTTGCCACTCTGTGGTCTCCTCCTGCTGCTGCCATATCCAAACTATGTCACCTTGCTACTCTGTGGTATACTGCTGCTGCCATCTCCGCATTATGTCACCTTGTCACTCTGTGGTATCTATCCTCCTGCTGCTGCTATATCCACACTATGTCACCTTGCCACTCTGTGGCTTCCCGATGCTGCTGCCACCTCCAAACTATGTGACTTTGCCACTCTGTGGCCTCCTGATGCTGCCGCCACCACCTCCAAACTATGTCATTTTGCCACTCTGTGGTCTCCTCATGCTGCTGCCATCTACAGACTCCATCATTGTGCCACTCGGTGGCCTCCTCATACTGCTGCCAACTCAAGACCCTGTCATTGGGCCACTCTGTGGTCTCCTCATGCTGCTTCCACCTCACCACTATGTCATAGGTCTACTCTGTGGATGTTACGGCGGACGTGCACTCAGACTAACAGATGAACCACCAACCAGGCTCTAGGCGAGAGGCAGGGGAAGGGTCGCCTCCTAGCTAATCCCTGACCTCTCTCCCTGCACTGCTCAGCCCACATGCAGACCTTAGTGGTAGGTATGATGTGTCCCCGTCCCTGGGCTGAAACACCCTAAATTCCCTGAGATGGTGAAGAGGGGAAATATGAGCAGCCTGCTCGCACAGAACCTGGATGGGAGAGATGACACAAAACAATCAAACTAGAAACCACACTTATCTTTTTGAGCTGGAACAGCCAACCTTCCTTCCTAGCTTCCAAGACCAAAGTGATTCCTATAATCCGCTCAGAGCACTGAGCTGGAGTGCTATTTAAACTAATGACCCCACCCAGTGCACCTGATGGGAGGCGGATCCAGCACGGCTCCAAAAGAAAACACTAAACTCGTGCTGCTATTCTGGCCGACCTCCGCACATAGTCAGGGCGGGGCATGACAGTACCCCCCCCTTCTATGGGTGACCTCCGGACACCCCGGACCAACCTTATCCAGATGGGACCTATGAAAAGCCCTCACCAGTCGGCTGGCGTTGACATCTAGAGCCGGAACCCAGGTCGTCTCCTCAGGGCCGTATCCCCGACAGTGCACCAGGTACTGAAGGGAACCCCGAAGAATTCTAGAGTCGAGAATCCTGGAGATCTCAAACTCCAAGTTTCCCTCGACTAGAAGAGGAGGAGGAGGCAATGGCGATGGTTCCACCGGTTTCACATATTTTTTTAATAATGACCTGTGGAATACATCATGGATCCTCCAAGTCTGCGGAAGATCCAGCCGAAACGCTACAGGATTGATCACCGCACAAATTTTATACGGACCAATAAATCTTGGACCCAGTTTCCAAGATGGCACTCTTAATTTGATATTTTTAGTGGACAACCACACCAGATCACCCACACACAGGTCCGGACCAGTCACACGTCTCCTGTCAGCCATTCGTTTATACCTCTCACCCATCCTCTCCAAATTCCCTTGAATCCTCCGCCAGATTGAGGATAAGGCAGAAGAGAATCTCTCCTCCTCAGGCATCCCAGAGGAACCAGTCTCAGAAAAGGTACCAAACTGAGGATGGAAACCGTATGCGCCAAAAAATGGCAACTTACCCGTGGACTCCTGCCTACGGTTATTCAACGCAAATTCTGCTAAGGACAAGAATGAGGACCATTCCTCCTGATTCTCAGCCACAAAGCACCTCAAGTAGGTCTCCAGGTTTTGATTAGTACACTCCGTCTGACCATTCGACTGCGGATGAAAAGCCGAAGAGAATGAAAGTTGAATGCCAAGCCGAGAGCAGAACGCTCTCCAAAACCTGGAGACAAACTGCATGCCCCTATCAGAGACCACATCCGAAGGAATACCATGCAATTTCACAATATTATCAACAAAAATCTGCGCAAGAAACATAGAAACATAGAATGTGTCGGCAGATAAGAACCATTTGGCCCATCTAGTCTGCCCAATATATCTGAATACTATGGATAGCCCCTGGCCCTATCTTATATGAAGGATAGCCATATGCCTATCCCATGCACGATTAAACCCCTTCACTGAATTTGCAGCTACCACTTCTGCAGGAAGGCTATTCCATGCATCCACTACTCTCTCAGTAAAGTAATACTTCCTTATATTACTTTTAAACCTTTGCCCCTCTAATTTAAAACTGTGTCCTCTTGTGGTAGTTTTTCTTCTTCTAAATATGCTCTCCTCCTTTACCGAGTTGATTCCCTTTATGTATTTAAAAGTTTCTATCATATCCCCTCTGTCTCTTCTTTCTTCCAAGCTATACATGTTAAGGTCCTTTAACCTTTCCTGGTAAGTTTTATCCTGCAATCCATGTACTAGTTTAGTAGCTCTTCTCTGAACTCTCTCTAGAGTATCTATATCCTTCTGGAGATATGGCCTCCAGTACTGCGCACAATACTCCAAGTGAGGTCTCACCAGTGTTCTGTACAGCGGCATAAGCACTTCACTCTTTCTACTGCTTATACCTCTCCCTATACATCCAAGCATTCTGCTGGCATTTCGTGCTGCCCTATTACATTGTCTTCCCACCTTTAAGTCTTCTGAAATAATTACTCCTAAATCCCTTTCCTCAGATACTGAGGTCAGGACTGTGTCAAATATTCTATATTCTGCCCTAGGCAGACTAGTTAGCGATATAAAGTGAGCCATTTTACTGAAACGGTAAACTACCACCAAAATCACTGTTCTCCCGGAGGAACTCGGCAGATCCGTAATAAAGTCCATAGACAAATGCGTCCAAGGACTAGACGGAATAGACAATGGAAGAAGTGAACCAGCCGGTCGAGTATGAGCAACCTTTGACCGAGCACAGATTTCACAGGCTGTCACGTAATTCTCAATGCTCTTACGTAACCCTGGCCACCAGATCACAGGTAGACTTACCACCAGGATGTCCAGCAAGGACAGTATTGTGATGTTCCTTGAAGACCTTGTATCGCAGGCCCTCAGGAACAAACAACCTCCCTGGGGGACAAGAACCAGGAGCCCCCTCCTGGGCTCCCAACACCTCCATCTCCAATTCAGGGTATAGAGCGGAGACCACCACCCCATCCGCTAAAATCGGCGCAGGATCCTCTGAATCACCTCCCCCAGGAAAGCTGCGAGACAAGGCATCGGCCTTGACGTTCTTGACCCCTGGGCGAAAGGTAACCACAAAATTGAATCTGGTAAAAAACAGTGACCATCTGGCCTGCCTAGGGTTCAGACGCTTGACAGATTGCAGGTAAGCCAAATTCTTATGGTCTGTATATACCGTAACGCGGTGAGACGCCTCCTCCAACCAGTGACGCCATTCCTCAAAGGCCAACTTGATAGCCAACAACTCTCTATCTCCAACATCATAATTCCTCTCGGCGACCGAGAGCTTCTTGGAGAAAAAGGTACACGGGACCCACTTGCCAGGGGATGAACCCTGTGACTACACCGCACCAACCCCCACCTCTGATGCATCAACCTCCACTACAAATGGCTGACACACATCCGGCTGCACCAGAATGGGAGCAGACGCAAAACGCTCCTTAATAGCCGAAAAGGCCTGCAATGCCTCATCCGACCAGACAGAGACGTTGGCGCCCTTCTTGGTCATATCAGTGAGATGTTTTACTATGGTAGAGTAGTTCGAAATAAATTTTCTATAATAATTCGTAAACCCCAAGAACCGCATCAAGGCTTTCTGATTCTCTGGTCGGTCCCATTCCAGAATCGCCCGGACCTTCTCGGGGTCCATACGAAAACCAGAATCCGAAAGCAAGTATCCCAAGAACAGAAGCTCTTGCACCGTAACCAAACATTTCTCCAATTTAGCATATAATTTATTCTCCCGAAGGATCGTCATAACCTGTCTCACATGATCCTGATGGGTCTTCAGATCAGGAGAATAAATTAAAATATCATCTAGGTAAACTACTACGAACCTCCCCACCAAATGATGAAAAATGTCATTGATGAATCGCTGGAACACTGCTGGCGCGTTCGTCAACCCAAAAGGCATAACCAGGTTCTCAAAATGACCCTCATGCGTATTGAAGGCCGTTTTCCACTCATCCCCCTCCTTGATTCTGATCAGATTGTAGGCCCCTCTCAAATCCAACTTGGAGAACACCTTGGCTCCCACAATCTGATCAAAAAGATCCGAGATCAAGGGCAGGGGATATGGATCCCGGACTGTAATACGGTTCAATTCCCGGAAATCCAAACACGGTCTCAGTGATCCATCCTTTTTCTTCACAAAGAACAAACCCACTGCCACTGGAGACTTAGATGGTCTAATATGACCTTTTGCCAAACTCTCGGCGATATACTTTCGCAAGACCTCTCTTTCGGGTTGAGAGTTGCAAAGCCGAGACTTTGGCAACTTAGCCCCTGGGATGAGATTAAGGGTCCATTCACATGTCCGTTGTTTCTTTCCTGATCTGTTCCGTTTTTTGCGGAACATATCTGGACCAGATATGGACCCATTCATTTTCAATGGGTCCTGAAAAAAAAATCTGACATTGAGCTGTCCGATTTTTTTCAGGACCCATTGAAAATGAATGGGTCCAGATCTGGTCCAGATCTGTTCCGCAAAAAACGGAACAGATCAGGAAAGAAACAACGGACGTGTGAATGGACCCTAACTGGACAATCATAGTTGCGATGAGGGGGCAATTCCTGAGCCCCACCCTCTGAAAAGACATCCGCAAAATCTGAGAGATATTGAGGTAAAGCCGTAATGGACACACCAGAGATAGATGTGCCAAAACAATTATCCGAACAAAACTCACTCCAACTGATGATTTGTCTCGCTTGCCAGTCTATATTTGGGTTATGTTTAGTCAACCATGGTAATCCCAAAACTATAGGAGATGGCAAATCCTTCAAGACAAAACAAGAAATAATTTCAACATGTGAATCACCCACCCTTAAGTGAATACCATGAACAATGTGAGTAAGGCTCCTTTGAGAAAGAGGGGAAGAATCAATTGCAAAAACACGAATCTCGTTCTCTAAAGTGCAAGTACTAAGGGCTCTTTCACACCTGCGTTATTGTCTTCCGGCATAGAGTTCCGTCGTCGGGGCTCTATGCCGGAAGAATCCTGATCAGGATTATCCTAATGCATTCTGAATGGAGAGAAATCCGTTCAGGATGCATCAGGATGTCTTCAGTTCCGGACGCTTTTTGCTCCGGCCAAAAATCCGGAACACTTGCAGCAAGGCCGGATCCGGAATTAATGCCCATTGGAAGGCATTGATCCGGATCCGGCCTTAAGCTAAACGTCGTTTCGGCGCATTGCCGGAGCCGACATTTAGCTTTTTCTGAATGGTTACCATGGCTGCCGGGACGCTAAAGTCCTGGCAGCCATGGTAAAGTGTAGTGGGGAGCGGGGGAGCAGCATACTTACCGTCCGTGCGGCTCCCGGGGCGCTCCAGAGTGACGTCAGGGCGCCCCAAGCGCATGGATCACGTGATCGCATGGATCACGTCATCCATGCGCATGGGGCGCTCTGACGTCATTCTGGAGCGCCCCGGGAGCCGCACGGACTGTAAGTATACCGCTCCCCCGCTCCCCGCTCCTACTATGGCAACCAGGACTTTAATAGCGTCCTGGGTGCCATAGTAACACTGAAAGCATTTGGAAGACGGTTCCGTCTTCAAATGCTTTCAGTACACTTGCGTTTTTCCGGATCCGGCGGGCACCTCCGGCAACGGAAGTGCATGCCGGATCCCAACAACGCAAGTGTGAAAGATGCCTTAGTCCTAGATTTTGAAGGAAAAGAAAGTCAATTAGGTTTACCCCAGCACCACAATCAAGGAACACCTCAACAAAAACATTTCTTGACTCCAGCGCCACCATAGCTGGAAGGGGAAAACGGGAACTGCAGGGAGCTTGCATACCTGCCTGCTCCACCACACCATTCATGCCACCAAGTGTCAGGGAAGTTTTTTTTTTCTTTTTCTCTACCACCTGCGGTTTAACATAAGGACAAGCAAAAACAAAATGACCACTCTTTCCACAATAGTAACATAGTTTGTGCAATTTCCTAAAGTCTCTACTATCAGAATGGCAAGAAATCTGACCCAATTGCATGGGTTCCTCCGCTACCCCCACGTTACCTGTAACATCACCCGGGGAGGCAGTAGAGATGAAACCACTCACAGAAGGGATACCTTGCGCAGGGGGAGCCCTATACCTCTCTCTGATACGTCTGTCTAGCCGTACTGCTAAAGACATTGCGTTCTCCAAAGAGTCTGGGTATTCATGAAAAGCAAGGGCATCCTTCAATCTTTCAGATAACCCCTGACAAAACTGGCTACGTAACGTGGGATCATTCCACTCTGATTCAGTAGCCCATCTCCTAAATTCCACACAGTAAGCCTCTGCAGTATGTTCCCCCTGAAACAAATTACGTAATCGCGACTCTGCCATCGAGACCCGATCTGGGTCATCGTAGATTAATCCCAGAGCCTTAAAAAATTCCTCCACCGACCGGAGCGCCCGAGAACCAGGTGGCAGAGAAAAGGCCCAGGATTGCGCGTCCCCTTTAAGCAGAGAAATAATTATACATATCCTCTAGTCCAAAGTACAATTTGCAGGACTCTCTAAAACGGACAAAGTCATCCGTACCCCCTGAAAATCGATCAGGAAGAGCCACTTTAGGCTCCACACAAACTTGACCTCCTCCTGATGCCAGAGCACTCTGACACCGTGCGACCGAACCACGCAGCTCCGCAACCTCTAGGGATAGCCCCTGCATGCGGTCAACGAATGCTTCAATTGCCGTCATCACAAAACCGCTGAGTAATGACAGTCAAAGTTTTGGGCAGATTATAATGTCACGGCGGACGTGCACTCAGACTAACAGATGAACCACCAACCAGGCTCTAGGCGAGAGGCAGGGGAAGGGTCACCTCCTAGCTAATCCCTGACCTCTCTCCCTGCACTGCTCAGCCCACATGCAGACCTTAGTGGTAGGTATGATGTGTCCCCGTGCCTGGGCTGAAACACCCTAAATTCCCTGAGATGGTGAAGAGGGGAAATATGAGCAGCCTGCTCGCACAGAACCTGGATGGGAGAGATGACACAAAACAATCAAACTAGAAACCACAATTATCTTTCTGAGCTGGAACAGCCAACCTTCCTTCCTAGCTTCCAAGACCAAAGTGATTCCTATAATCCGCTCAGAGCACTGGGCTGGAATGCTATTTAAACTAATGACCCCACCCAGTGCACCTGACGGGAGGCGGATCCAGCACGGCTCCAAAACAAAACACTAAACTCGTGCTGCTATTCTGGCCGACCTCCGCACATAGTCAGGACGGGGCATGACAGTGGACTTCTCATGCTGTTCCCACCCTCCCCACTTCATGACTGGTCCACTATTTTGGCTTTCGGCCTGGCTGACATCATCATTTATTTGACATTTCTTATGATCTGTCAGAAGGAAGGAAAATCGGTTTATGATTTAGTAGCCAAAAGCAGGATTGAGTACAAACACAGAAGACATGCAAATATTCCATTCACGTGTCAGCTCTGTTTTAGATCCACTCCTGTTTTTTTTTGGCATTAGCAATACTGATGGATTATTGAGCAAATGCTAACCGAGTGAAGGCGTATGCTCCACAAACAGCATCCGTTTTTTGTGGGTTATTGTTCTGACGGATCAGAGGAAGGGCTAATTAATCAGTGACGTCAACAAAAAATTACTACTCACACCGTCCCCACTCTGTCAGGGGAGCTCTACTTGTATATGCGTTTAATAGAACAGGTTCTGTTGACATCGATGTGGAATCAGCTGGCGACAGTGTAAAAGTAGTGCGCTTCTTCTTGGTGCTAACATCGACCTGTAAGGCCTATAAGGTTCATACTTGAGTTATTTGGTCAGTTTTGGCCCCATGACTGCCCAAATAAGTGAAGTGTGCAGTGATTCTAAGATCGATGTCATCTGCATGTCATACAGACTCACAATATTATTTCACTACCAAAGCAGACTCCCTATGCATGTTACTGCAATGCACAGTGTTCTACACCACTACAAAGGCTCTCAGCAGCCAGGAAATAGCCGTTTTTTAATGTAATTTGCCGTGAATATATTCTGATCAAATCAAATTTTTCCTAAAAAATTTGGCGAACCGGCGAATCGAATTTTTTTAAAATTCGCTCATTTCTAGTCACCACCTAGGAAAACCCTGAAGGTGGGAATATTCATACACCATATACCTAGGCCCTAGATACCCTGAAAATCCCTAGGCGTCATGACAGGGTCTGAGACCACTGGTTCCTTCCCAGATAAATAAACCAGCATCTCCCTGAGGCCTAGGAAACAATAAGCAAAAAGGGAAAACAAAATACAAAATAGAGAACACTTATCTTAAATAGAAAATGGATGAGCAGGAACTCAGAAGAGGACAACACATCAGTTATTCCAACTCCAGGCAGATAATATCAACCAGACTAAATAGAGGAATAGTAATGACCACAAGCTACACCTGAAACAAGAGGTGTGGTCATACCAACAACAACACTGCAAAGTGAAACCGAGAGGCTGTCAGATAACCTCATGTAATGCAAGTCTCTCAGATCTTCTGACCTCTGTCAAGGGAGGGATCGTGACAGTTGGACTGGCCCACCAGCGTACCATGAGATCCTCTTATCGGCCCAGGCTGATATAATACTGGGCCCCAAAGGGAGAAAGAAAACTTTTGTAGCTGACTTTGAAGTTAATCACTTTCTGCTAGGGTCTATTTCTGTGATTCAACACCCATTTGACTTTATTGATATAGGGTTAGGTTGCTGCTACATGTTCAGGTTTATTATGCATTTTTTTAAGCCAAAACCAGGAGTAGATTGAAAAAGAGTGGAGAAGTTGTATCTGCCTTTAAAAATTTCAATCCTTTTATGATGCTCACTAGAGATGGCCCGAACTATCCGACGGCGAACAGTTCCCGGCGAACATAGCTTGTTCGCGTTCGCCTCTGCCGGGCGAACACATGCGATGTTCGGTCCGCCCCCTATACATCATCATTGAGCAAACTTTGACCCTGTACCTCACAGTCAGCAGACACATTCCAGCCAATCAGCAGCATACCCTCCCTCCCAGACCCTCCCACCTCCTGCACAGCATCCATTTTAGATTCATTCTGAAGCTGCAGTCTTAGTGAGAGGAGGGAGACTGTAACTGCTGCTGATTTAATTGGGAAATCGATAGCTAGGCTAGTGAATTCAGTGTCCACTCCAGTCCTGAAAGACTCATCTGATCTCTGCTGTAAGGACAGCGTCCTGACAGCACCCCAAAAAGCCCTTTTTAGGGCTGCAACATTAGTCTGCTTTTTTTTTTTCCTTTATATACATATTGCAGTTGCCTGGCCTGCCTGTGTGTGAGGAGCTGCAGGCCCACAGACTGTAGTGTGCCCACTGCCAGTGCTCACCCCTGTCATTCCGTGTGGCACAGGACTTTGCTTAAAAAAAGGCACTTAATTTTTACACTTTAATCTAAGGTTAGTTGCCTGCCAGTGTGTGTCAGGCTGACTTCCACTGACTGTAGTGTGCCCACTGCCAGTGCCCACCACTCATACCGGCTGGCACAGGACTTTGCATAAAAAAGGCATTTAATTTTTACACTTTAGTGTAATTTCAGCTGCTTGCCTGCTGCTAGTGTGTGTCAGGCCGACTTCAACTGACTGTAGTGTGCCCACTGCCAGTGCCCACCCCTGTCATCCCGTGTGGCACAGGACTTTGCTTAAAAAAAAGGCACTTCATTTTTACACTTTAATCTAAGGTTAGTTGCCTGCCAGTGTGTGTCAGGCCGACTTCAACTGACTGTAGTGTGCCCACTGCCAGTGCCCACCCCTGTCATCCCGAGTGGAACAGGACTTTGCTTAAAAAATAGGCACTTAATTTTTACACTTTAATCTAAGGTTAGTTGCCTGCCAGTGTGTGTCAGGCTGACTTCCACTGACTGTAGTGTGCCCACTGCCAGTGCCCACCACTCATACCGGCTGGCACAGGACTTTGCTTAAAAAAGGCATTTAATTTTTACACTTTAATGTAATTTCAGCTGCTTGCCTGCTGCTAGTGTGTGTCAGGCCGACTTCAACTGACTGTAGTGTGCCCACTGCCAGTGCCCACCCCTGTCATACCGAGTGGCACAGGACTTTGCTTAAAAAATAGGCACTTAATTTTTACACTTTAATCTAAGGTTAGTTGCCTGCCAGTGTGTGTCAGGCTGACTTCCACTGACTGTAGTGTGCCCACTGCCAGTGCCCACCACTCATACCGGCTGGCACAGGACTTTGCTTAAAAAAGGCATTTAATTTTTACACTTTAATGTAATTTCAGCTGCTTGCCTGCTGCTAGTGTGTGTCAGGCCGACTTCAACTGACTGTAGTGTGCCCACTGCCAGTGCCCACCCCTGTCATACCGAGTGGCACAGGACTTTGCTTAAAAAATAGGCACTTAATTTTTACACTTTAATCTAAGGTTAGTTGCCTGCCAGTGTGTGTCAGGCTGACTTCCACTGACTGTAGTGTGCCCACTGCCAGTGCCCACCACTCATACCGGCTGGCACAGGACTTTGCATAAAAAAGGCATTTAATTTTTACACTTTAGTGTAATTTCAGCTGCTTGCCTGCTGCTAGTGTGTGTCAGGCCGACTTCAACTGACTGTAGTGTGCCCACTGCCAGTGCCCACCCCTGTCATACCGAGTGGCACAGGACTTTGCTTAAAAAATAGGCACTTAATTTTTACACTTTAATCTAAGGTTAGTTGCCTGCCAGTGTGTGTCAGGCTGACTTCCACTGACTGTAGTGTGCCCACTGCCAGTGCCCACCACTCATACCGGCTGGCACAGGACTTTGCATAAAAAAGGCATTTAATTTTTACACTTTAGTGTAATTTCAGCTGCTTGCCTGCTGCTAGTGTGTGTCAGGCCGACTTCAACTGACTGTAGTGTGCCCACTGCCAGTGCCAACCACTGATACCGGGTGGCACAGTAGCTTGCCGATAAATAAGGCATTTAATTTTTAGACAGTAGTCTAAATTCAGTTGCTTGCCTGCTGCCAGTGTGTGTCAGGCCGTCTTCCACTGACTGTAGTGTGCCCACTGCCAGTGCCAACCACTCATACCGGGTGGCACAGTAGCTTGCCGATAAATAAGGCATTTAATTTTTACACTTTAGTGTAATTTCAGTTGCTTGCCTGCTGCCAGTGTGTGTCAGGCCCGCTTCCACTGACTGTAGTGTGCCCACTGCCAGTGCCAACCACTGATACCGGGTGGCACAGTAGCTTGCCGATAAATAAGGCATTTAATTTTTAGACAGTAGTCTAAATTCAGTTGCTTGCCTGCTGCCAGTCAGTGTGTCAGGCCCTCTTCCACTGACTGTAGTGTGCCCACTGCCAGTGCCAACCACTCATACCGGGTGGCACAGTAGCTTGCCGATAAATAAGGCATTTAATTTTTACACTTTAGTGTAATTTCAGTTGCTTGCCTGCTGCCAGTGTGTGTCAGGCCCGCTTCTACTGACTGTAGTGTGCCCACTGCCAGTGCCAACCACTGATACCGGGTGGCACAGTAGCTTGCCGATAAATAAGGCATTTAATTTTTACACTTTAGTGTAATTTCAGTTGCTTGCCTGCTGCCAGTGTGTGTCAGGCCCGCTTCCACTGACTGTAGTGTGCCCACTGCCAGTGCCAACCACTGATACCGGGTGGCACAGTAGCTTGCCGATAAATAAGGCATTTAATTTTTAGACAGTAGTCTAAATTCAGTTGCTTGCCTGCTGCCAGTCAGTGTGTCAGGCCCTCTTCCACTGACTGTAGTGTGCCCACTGCCAGTGCCAACCACTGATACCGGGTGGCACAGTAGCTTGCCGATAAATAAGGCATTTAATTTTTACACTTTAGTGTAATTTCAGTTGCTTGCCTGCTGCCAGTGTGTGTCAGGCCCGCTTCTACTGACTGTAGTGTGCCCACTGCCAGTGCCAACCACTGATACCGGGTGGCACAGTAGCTTGCCGATAAATAAGGCATTTAATTTTTACACTTTAGTGTAATTTCAGTTGCTTGCCTGCTGCCAGTGTGTGTCAGGCCCGCTTCCACTGACTGTAGTGTGCCCACTGCCAGTGCCAACCACTGATACCGGGTGGCACAGTAGCTTGCCGATAAATAAGGCATTTAATTTTTAGACAGTAGTCTAAATTCAGTTGCTTGCCTGCTGCCAGTCAGTGTGTCAGGCCCTCTTCCACTGACTGTAGTGTGCCCACTGCCAGTGCCAACCACTCATACCGGGTGGCACAGTAGCTTGCCGATAAATAAGGCATTTAATTTTTACACTTTAGTGTAATTTCAGTTGCTTGCCTGCTGCCAGTGTGTGTCAGGCCCGCTTCTACTGACTGTAGTGTGCCCACTGCCAGTGCCAACCACTGATACCGGGTGGCACAGTAGCTTGCCGATAAATAAGGCATTTAATTTTTAGACAGTAGTCTAAATTCAGTTGCTTGCCTGCTGCCAGTGTGTGTCAGGCCCGCTTCCACTGACTGTAGTGTGCCCACTGCCAGTGCCAACCACTGATACCGGGTGGCACAGTAGCTTGTCGATAAATAAGGCATTTAATTTTTACACTTTAGTGTAATTTCAGTTGCTTGCCTGCTGCCAGTGTGTGTCAGGCCCGCTTCCACTGACTGTAGTGTGCCCACTGCCAGTGCCAACCACTGATACCGGGTGGCACAGTAGCTTGCCGATAAATAAGGCATTTAATTTTTAGACAGTAGTCTAAATTCAGTTGCTTGCCTGCTGCCAGTGTGTGTCAGGCCCTCTTCCACTGACTGTAGTGTGCCCACTGCCAGTGCCAACCATTCATACCGGGTGGCACAGTAGCTTGCCGATAAATAAGGCATTTAATTTTTACACTTTAGTGTAATTTCAGTTGCTTGCCTGCTGCCAGTGTGTGTCAGGCCCTCTTCCACTGACTGTAGTGTGCCCACTGCCAGTGCCAACCACTGATACCGGGTGGCACAGTAGCTTGCCGATAAATAAGGCATTTAATTTTTAGACAGTAGTCTAAATTCAGTTGCTTGCCTGCTGCCAGTGTGTGTCAGGCCCACTTCCACAGACTGTAGTGTGCCCACTGCCAGTGCCAACCACTCATACCGGGTGGCACAGTACCTAGCACGCGTAGTACCACTTATCTAAAAAAAAAATGACAGGCAGAGGCAGGCCACCCCGCAGGGGCCGTCGTGGTCGTGGTGCTGTGATTTCCACTGTCCCTGGAATAATGCCCAGTTTTCAGAGGCCACGTACCCTGAACCCGAAAAATTCAGAGGACGTAGTTGACTGGCTTAGACAGGACACCCAATCTTCAACAGCTTCCGCTAAGAACCTTGACGCACCATCCTCCTCCAACTCAGCTTCGGTCACCTGCTCTCAAGTTACCACGCACCCGCCCGTCGCCACTACCACCACAGCCACCACAGCCGCTTCACTTGATCCGTCAGAGGAGTTATTTACACATCAGTTGGATGCAATTAGTGATGCGCAACCATTATTGCCAGATGATGTAGATTACGGGGATATGTCTCAGTCAGGCAGGATTACACACATGGACGTACAGTGTGATGATGATGATGTTGTACCCGCTGCTGCTTCCTTTGCGAGGTGTCAGATACAAGTGAAGCGGTTGATGATGACGATGTGTCCACGGATGCCACGTGGGTGCCTGCTCGAAGAGAAGAAGAGGGGGAAAGTTCTGAAGGGGAGACAGAGAGAATGAGGAGACGAGTTGGAAGCAGGGGGAGGTCGTCGCAAGGAGTTAGTGGCACAGTCAGACAGCATGTATCGGCACCTGGGGTCAGCCAGACAGCACGCCAGTCAACGCATGCTGTTGCCACCACTAGAATGCCGTCATTGCAAAGCTCAGCAGTGTGGCATTTTTTTTGTGTGTCTGCCTCTGATAAAAGCAATGCCATTTGCAACCTGTGCCAAAAGAAACTGAGTCGTGGGAAGTCCAACACCCACCTTGGTACAACTGCTTTGCGAAGGCACATGATCTCACATCACAAACGCCTATGGGATCAACACATGAGTACAAGCAGCACACAAACTCAAAGCCACCATGCTCCTCCTGGTCCTGCATCTTCAGCCACGTCAACCACTGCTGTCCTCCCTGCCCCCTCTCAACCACCCGCCACTCCATCTCTCACCTTCAGCAGTTCCTGCTCATCTGCCCACAGTCAGGTGTCTGTCAAGGACATGTTTGAGCATAAGAAGCCAATGTCACAAAGTCACCCCCTTGCCCGGCGACTGACAGCTGGCTTGACGGAACTCTTAGCCCGCCAGCTTTTACCATACCAGCTGGTAGAGTCTGAGGCCTTCAAAAAATTTGTCGCTATTGGGACACCACAGTGGAAGGTACCCGGACGAATTTTTTTTTCAAAAAAGGCAATCCCAAACCTCTACCATGTCATTGAAAAGGAAGTCATGGCATCTCTGGCATACAGTGTTGGGGCAAGGGTCCATCTGACCACTGATACCTGGTCTGCAAAGCACGGTCAGGGCAGGTATATCACGTATACTGCGCATTGGGTCAACCTGCTGACGGCTGACAAGCATGGAATGCGTGGCTCTGCAGCGGAGTTGGTGACACCACCACGACTTGCAGGCAGACCTACTGCCACCTCCTCTACTCCTACTCCATCCTCTTTAATTTCCTCCTCGGCTGAGTCCTCTTCTGCTGCGGCGTCTGGCTGCACATCAACTGATTCCCCCCAGCTCCCCAGGGGCTATTCCACATCCCGGATACGACAGTGTAACGCTATCTTGGGGTTGACTTGCCTGAAAGCAGAGAGCCACACAGGACCAGCACTCCTGTCCGCCCTGAACGCACAGGTGGATCAGTGGCTGACCCCGCACCAACTGGAGATCGGCAAAGTGGTGTGTGACAATGGAAGCAATCTGTTGGCGGCATTAAATTTGGGCAAGTTGTCACATGTGCCGTGCATGGCACATGTGTTGAATCTCATCGTACAACGTTTTGTGTCTAAGTACCCAGGCTTACAGGACGTCCTCAAGCAGGCCAGGAAGGTGTGTGGCCATTTCAGGCGTTCCTACACGGCCATGGCGCACTTTTCCGATATTCAGCGGCGAAACAACATGCCAGTGAGGCGCTTGATATGCGACAGCCCGACACGTTGGAATTCAACACTCCTAATGTTCGACCGCCTGCTCCAACAAGAAAAAGCCGTCAACGAGTATTTGTATGACCGGGGTGCTAGGACAGCCTCTGCGGAGCTGGGAATCTTTTTGCCACGTTACTGGACACTCATGCGCAATGCCTGTAGGCTTATGCGTCCTTTTGAGGAGGTGACAAACCTAGTCAGTCGCACCGAAGGCACCATCAGCGACCTCATCCCATTTGTTTTCTTCCTGGAGCGTGCCCTGCGAAGAGTTCTGGATCAGGCTGTAGATGAGCGTGAAGAGGAAGAGGAAGAGTTGTGGTCACCATCACCACCAGAAACAGCCTTGTCATCATCGCTTGCCGGACCTGCAGCAACGCTGGAAGAGGAGTATGAGGAAGAGGAGTCAGAGGAGGAATGTGGCGGCTTTGAGGAGGAGGAAGACCAACCACAGCAGGCACCCCAGGGTGCTCGTTGTTGTCACCTATCTGGGACCCATGGTGTTGTACGTGGCTGGGGGGAAGAACAGACCGTCAATGACATCAGTGAGGACGAGGAACGGGAAATGAGAAGCTCTGCATCCAACCTTGTTCAAATGGGGTCTTTCATGCTGTCATGTCTGTTGAGGGACCCACGTATAAAAAGGATAAAGGAGAACGATCTGTACTGGGTGACCACGCTACTAGACCCCCGGTATAAGCAGAAAGTGGCAGAAATGTTACCAAATTACCGAAAGTCGGAAAGGATGCAGCAGTTCAAAACCAAACTAAAAAATATGCTTTACACAGCTTATAAGGGAGATGTCACAGCACAACGGGAATCTAACAGGGGAAGAGGTGAGTGTAATCCTCCTCCTACCACGGCGGCAAGGACTGGACGATTTACAGATGTGTTGTTGATGGAGGACATGCGGAGCTTTTTCAGTCCTACTCATCGCCACAGCCCTTCGGGATCCAGCCTTAGAGAACGACTCGACCGACAGGTAGCAGACTACCTCGCCTTAACAGCAGATATCGACACTCTGAGGAGCAATGAACCCCTTCACTACTGGGTGTGCAGGCTTGACCTGTGGCCTGAGCTATCCCAGTTTGCGATAGAACTTCTGGCCTGCCCTGCTTCAAGTGTCCTGTCAGAAAGGAGCTTCAGTGCAGCAGGAGGCATTGTCACTGACAAGAGAAGTCGCCTCGGTCAAAAAAGTGTTGATTACCTCACCTTCATAAAGATGAATGAGGCATGGATCCCGAAGGGACTGACAGTGGGGGATACGTTTGACTAACAAAAGGCCTGATTACATGCCTTGGCCTCAAAATGGTCCCCACGCTGCTGTATTTAATGTCTGCATACCGGATGACTTTCGTGAATTCTCCACCACCAACTAGGGTTCAAGCCGTAATGTTTTAGTCACTTTTCTGCCTGGAAAACATAAATTTTTCCGGCCGCTGCTACAATAGCGTCTGCAACAGTGCCATTATTTTTCAGGCATGTGTACATGCCTAATTTTTCTGTCCTATGGTGCAGCACTGTGGCTGCAAAAACAAACCAAAAAAAAAAGGCACATACAAGTGTCAATTCCCCTTCGTGATCGTTACCTTGTTGTGGTGAAGGGGCTTGCGTATCACAATGAAGCAATCATCATCACCTCTATAAAAGTGTGTTGGCAATGTTGCCACACCCCAGATGATAAGGCCGTTGCTTCATTATGGTCAGACCAAAAGCGATCGGGTGGCCACGCTACTAGACCCCCGGTATAAGCAGAAAGTGGCAGAAATGTTACCAAATTACCAAAAGTCGGAAAGGATGCAGCAGTTCAAAACCAAACTAAAAAATATGCTTTACACAGCTTATAAGGGGGATGTCAATGGGGGATTCGACAATGGTTAATCAATTCGACCGGATAGGGTCCGTAACAGGGATTAAACTGATAGCAATAGTACTAGTTAAGACACCACTCATATAGGGTGTCACAGCACATTGCTCTGTGCACGCGCAGTGCCCCAATTTGGGAGTAAGAGGACCGACCAAGCTGCTTTTTCCATCTCCCGGTTCCTGAAATCAATTCAGTTTAGTGTATGAGAGTTTGGTCTGTCACTGTGAAGGCAGTCGAAGGTACCCGGCCTAAATTTTTTTTCATAAAAGGCAATTCCTGATATGGGACGTAACAGGGATTAAACTGATGAGAATAATACTACAGAAAATACCACTCATATCGGTGGAGGGAGCCAGCGTTTTTTTAACCATCTCCCCGTTCAAAAAATCTATTTAATAAATGGCCCCCAGATTGGGGATGTTAGAGGGATTAAACTGATGAGAATAGTACTACAGAAAATACCACTCATATCGGGTGTGACAGTAAATTGCACGGCGCAGATGCAGTCACCGTGGTTTAAAACAGAGTGGAGGGAGCCAGCGTTTTTTTAACCATCTCCCCGTTCGAAAAATCTATTCAATAAATGGCACCCAGATTGGGGACGTTAGAGGGATTAAACTGATGAGAATAGTACTACAGAAAATACCACTCATATCGGGTGTGACAGTAAATTGCACGGCGCAGACGCAGTCACCGTGGTTTAAAACAGAGTGGAGGGAGCCAGTTTTTTTTTAACCATCTCCCCGTTCGAAAAATCTATTCAATAAATGGCACCCAGATTGGGGACGTTAGAGGGATTAAACTGATGAGAATAGTACTACAGAAAATACCACTCATATCGGGTGTGACAGTAAATTGCACGGCGCAGACGCAGTCACCGTGGATTAAAACAGAGTGGAGGGAGCCAGCGTTTTTTTAACCATCTCCCCGTCCGAAAAATCTGTTTAATAAATGGCCCCCAGATTGGGGAGTCGGGGACGTTAGAGGGATTAAACTGATGAGAATAGTACTACAGAAAATACCACTCATATCGGGTGTGACAGTAAATTGCACGGCGCAGACGCAGTCACCGTGGATAAAAACAAAGGGGAGGGAGCCAGCGTTTTTTTAACCATCTCCCCGTTCGAAAAATCAATTCAATTGACCTTTCGGGGACCCTTGGTGTTGTACGTGGCTGGGTGGAGGAAGAAACCTTCAATGACATCACCGGGACGTGGCTAGCTTGGTATCCAACCTTGTGCAAATGGGGAGTTTGCGGTTGTGCAAATGAACTGTTTGCGGTGCATTAAAAGGGGAGTTTGGTCTGTCAATGTCTGTGATGCGGGCGTAACCCTTACACTACCTGATCGATACAACATCATACCTGATCGTATACACACACTGGATGTTTTAAAGCACGTTATTCCAAACAATTTAGGAATGTTAGTTGATTTATGCCCTTTATGGATTAAAACCCGACTCTGCGTCCACTACGTAATTTTCCATGGGAGTTTTGCCATAGATCCCCCTCCGGCATGCCACAGTCCAGGTGTTAGACCCCTTGAAACAACTTTCTCATCACTATTGTGGCCAGAAAGAGTCCCTGTGGGTTTTAAAATTCGCCTGTCTATTGAAGTCTATGGCGGTTCGCCCGGTTCGCCAGTTCGCGAACATTTGCGGAAGTTCGCGTTCGCTGTTCGCGAACTGAAAATTTTATGTTCGCGACATCACTAATGCTCACCTGAATTAGGCTTCAAAAACTGCCTCAAAAAGCCTGAACATTTGGCAGCACCCTTAGGCCCCAAGGATAATTTCCTTCAAAGAGCTCACGTTATCCCAGTCCAACACTGCATATATACAAATAAAATTATTAGTTATTAGGATAAGTATTAGGATACCTTGCTTTCTGAAAGAGGAGTCCGGATTCAAAGGATACCAAATGTTGCCACATTCAACCTCTAATAACAAGCATGCAAAGAGTCAAGGAGGAAAATGACAGAGGTGCTCCACCCACAGGTTCCTGTATGCATCACATCTGCAGCAGAGAACTGCAATCCTAAAATGACAATCTTCCCAACAGCAGTGCCCCTCGTTCTCAGGGTCCCTATGCAGATGCACAGGTGATATGCCCACCCCTGGGGTCACAGGACACATATGCACTTACATGTATTAGTATGAAAACTGTAACCTTATAATTAAATACATTTACAGCATTCACAGCAAGACAAGAAACAAAGTAGACACCTAATGTAAAAGGATGGAAAATACTTGATGTTCCATTGTGTTTTTCATATAAATACCAGCTCTCTAAATAACACAGAAATGTTCTTTCACTTACAGAGAGGCATCAGACCAGCCTTCTGCTTCTAGGATCTTAACAAAAAAAACAGTTTTCTAACAACTAGAAAACGCCTCCATCAACTCACTAAACTAAAATGAAAAATATGAGATTTCTGTTCAAACTAAACTAATACCTAAATATTCTCTGACTTAAGAATGACAAAATGTACTCTAAAAGTATAAGAAAGCTTATAAACTGATCTTTATGACACAATTGAACATCATTTTGTTTTTTTAATGTAAATAAGTTCAAAATCAAAATTAATTAATATTTGTATAAGGCCTCCTGCACACGACCGTTGTTTTGGTCTGCATCCGAGCCGCAGTATTTGCGGCTTGGATGCAGACCCATTTACTTCAATGGGGCCGCAAAAGATGCGGACAGCACTCCGTGTGCTTTACGCATCCGTTGCTCCGTTCCGTGGTCCGCAAAAAAAATATAACCTGTCCTATTCTTGTCCGTTTTGCGGACAAGAATAGGCAATTATATTAATGGCTGTTTGTGCCGTTCCGCAAATTGCGAAACGCACATGGACGCCATTTGTGTTTTGTGGATCTGCAATTTGCAGACCGCAAAACACACAACGGTCGTGTGCATGAGGCCTACTGAAGAGAGCTTCTATCACGGACATACCGAGACATACGGACGTTCCCGTGACAGGTGGCAGGAGATCTGTGAGATCGGCAACACATGGTTTGATCTGACAGGTTTTCCTTTTGGATCAAATTACGTCTGTGTTGTTTCTGGTGCTTGCCACACCTTCTTTCCCCAGGTGCTGCTATTGTGGTCATTTAACCTTCCCTATTTATTGTTGTTTCTCCCACTATGCCATGCGGTTTATAGCTTGTGTTTGGTTTAGGTTGAGTTCCTGGTGCTACCAAAGCGTCATTGAAGATAAGCTTTTCCATTCCCTTTTGTATTTTGTTTTGGTATTTGTGTGTGTTGCCTTTCCCTGTTTGTCATTAGGCCTGAGGGAGACACCTGTTCGTCCTTCCCTTTGGAGGAACAGGTTGACTCAGTCCTGAAATTAGTTCCAGGGTCCTATAGGGTGAGATAGGATTCTAGGTATCCGGTGTATGAACTTGCCTATCTTTGGGGCCTGTTCATACTGGTAGTCGGTCAGGACTGGAGTTAGGGTTTTCTCTAGGAGGTCTTCCTTCCCTAGTTTCCAGGCCTTATTCCTGTATCCCCTTTCCTCCTATGCTTGGTGTGGTGTTTTCCTCCCACACACGAGCGTGACAGCTCCATTTTTATGATACAGAGCTCCAAATCCCCCACATAGCCATAGCATTAACCCTTAGGATACCAGAGGTTTTTACATTTTTGCATTTTCATTTTTCTTCCCTATCTTCCATGAGCCATAACTTTTTTATTTTTCCATTCACATATGCATAGGAGGGCTTATTCTTTCGCAGCACAAGTTGCACAATTTACCCACTATCTTACCGATTTTGTTCCTACGGCATTCCCTTTGTGCCCTTCATTCTCTGGGTCAGTACGATTACAACAATACCACATATGTATAGGTTTTTTATGTCTGACTAGTCTAAAAATAAATAAAAAACATTTTTTTTTACATCACCATATTCTGACCCCCATAGCTTTTTTATAGTTATAGTTGACCTTTTTTTCTGTTACGCCATTAGCCGTATTGGAAAAATATTTTTATATTTTAATAGTATAGGCGATTTCAGATGTGGTGATGCCCATGATGTTTATATTTTTTGTTATTTTATGTATTTATTTTTTCATTCTATGGAAAGGGGGGTGATTTAAACTTTTATATATTTAAAAAAAATTATACAGTTTTTTTTTACCTTTTTATGGTTTTGTAGCTCGTGTTTGAGGCTACAAAACTTTTTTTTTTATTCTGTACCATTATGTTTTTAATACTGTATATCCATATTGGTCAGTGATGAGCGGCATGGGCTATATTTCACGAATACTTTGTAGAATATTTGTCATATATTCGCGAATTTCGAGAATTCGAGATTATTTTATTGAATGCGATAAATCAGCAATGTAAAAATCACATAATGCTAATTCGTAACATGAAATAAAGGCGTGGGTCACTTTGGCTACATTTTTCAAGCTGGTATAAGTTTCCTGAGACTGGAGAAAATGGTTGGCACGGCAGAACATTAGAATAGCTTTATATGCAGATAGAGTCAAGTGCTCCAATATATTCGTGATTGAGCTAATCAGCAGTGATTAAATTATTTTATCACACTTCGTGCAACTTCACATTTTAGCAGGTCTGACTACAGATTACTGATTGGTGCACTAAGTATTGTTGTGAACTTGACATTGCTTCCTTCTCATTGGCCCACAAGCAAGAAGCAGAGAGGAATCATGTGTTCAGATGGAAAAAAATGCTGAATATTCGATATAACGAATATATAGCACTATATTCAAAATATTCGCGAATTCTCGAAGTGGCGATATTCACGATAAAAATTTGAATATTCGTGCTCAACACTATTATTGGTACAGAATTGCTCATTTCTTATGTTGGCCAAAATAAGAATTGCAGCTTTAATACCCTGGGTCTCTTCAGACTAGGATTATGTGAATATGGGCTATATCTGGGAATGGAGGAATTATTCTGTCCTTGACATGCAAGTATGGTTTCAGAATGTCACTCACATTATTTTATTAGGTATTATTATACTAACTAACTGTGTAGAATTATTAGAACTTTAGGCAGAGTAGCCTGGCTTGAAAACTGTCTACAATAAATAAATCGCCCTAGGTTTCCAACTAAAAATTCCATATTCTTTCTTCCTATCACTATTTGAAAGAATACTTACGTGTCTATCAATTAAGTGAGGATTTAATTAACCCTCCAGCAAATAAAGATATTTCTAATTCAGAAAAATCTGTGTTTTATTCTTTAACAGCATTATCATTGAAATTGGTAACATTTGTCATAAAGCCCTATCTCTGGTGGTCTAGGGCAGTCACAGGATTAATTCCAATATCCCTGGTGGTCAAGGGTAGTGAATGGGTCAATGTAATTATTCCTGGTGTTCTAAGGCAGTAAAATGGTTAAAGGGGTTGTCTCATCATGGACAATGGGGGCATATCGCTAGGATATGCCCCCATTGTCTTATAGGTGTGGGTCCCGCACCTATATCGAGAACGGAGCCACGCAAGTAAAGGAAGGCGCGCTGCATGCGCAGCTGCCCTCCATTCATTTTCTATGGGGCAGGTGAAAATAGCTATTTCCGTCAGACCCATAGAAATGAATGGGAGCGGGGGCCGCGCATGCGTAGTACGCTCCCATCCACTTCTATGGGGAGCCGGCTTGGTGGTGGCTGGACCGGAGTCCTCCAGCCACCACCTTGCGGGTCTCCGCTCTCGATATAGGTGTGGGTCCTAGCGGTGGGACCCGCACATATAAGACAATGGGGGCATATCCTAGCTATATTCCCCCATTGTCTATGATGAGACAACCCCTTTAATGTTAAAAGGCTAAACCTTTGTGCTGGCTGTATCTTCCTGTTTCTTCCCTAAACTAATAGAAATGCATGAAGGTAGTGGATTTGGAGTAGCTGTAACTATGCTCTCTACGACTGAGCAGAGTGATTCAGGAGTGCTGAGCATGATCATCATTATTGTAATGTTATCCCTATAGCTATAGCAATGGTGCCATTTATAGGTTGTTTGCCAGTTACCATTATGTGGAGTCTCTTCACACTGCACTTGCTCTGAGTCCTGCCCAGTGATAGTACTTCTGTGCTCTAACTCACACTGCAGAGTTTCAGTGTATTTTATGTGATGCAGGGTCACACTGCTTTCCCTTGCCCCCTGCTTGTGATAGGCTTTCAGCTCTTACAAGTAGGAAGAAGGGGAGCTGCATCTCATGGAATATGCTAGAGATTTTGCACACATCACCTGCACATAGACAGTTAGTGTGAGTCTGGGGAGTATTGTAATTCTGCAGATAATCATTCTATGGACTCATCTACTATATCATTGCACTTCTAGTCTACTAGATAGGGAAGACATGGCATCCTCAACAGCACTCACTGCATGGAAAGACATACAGAGAAACAAGAAAGATGGAGCTTGTTGGAAAGTAGAGGTGTTTCAGATCTTCCAAGAGGGATTTGATGGCTAATGAAGTAATCTTCTAGTTTACAGGAAGTCCATTACACAGGGAAGACTGACATCCTGTTTACACAGGACAGCAAACTCTGGACCAATGGTCAGACTGGGAATCACATGACACAGCTTCCCACAATTAAAGGGAATCTGTCACTAGCAATTTACCCAATTTATTTTTTTCATGAATCCATGTTTAACAGAGTACCTTTTTTCCATCGGTCTTGTTCTTTTGATTGTCCGTCTTGTCATTTCTTAAAAAAATCGATTCTTATGATGTGTAAATGACGCTGTAAGGAGCCCAGAGGGGCGTTCTTCTTTCTCCACGGTGCCCAGGAACGCCCCTCTGAAGTGCCGTGCCCGCCTAAATTTGAAATCTAATAACGCCTCCAAGTTCATCTAAATCCCCTCCCAGAGGCGCGGCTAAGTGCTCAACAACGCCCCTCTAGCCGCGCCTCTGGGAGGCGATTTAGATGAACTTGGAGGCGTTATTAGATTTCAAATTTAGCCGGGCACGGCACTTCAGAGGGGCGTTCCTGGGCACCGTGGAGAAAGAAGAACGCCCCTCTGGGCTCCTTACAGCGTCATTTACACATCATAAGAATCGATTTTTTGAAGAAATGACAAGACGGACAATCAAAAGAACAAGACCGATGGAAAAAAGGTACTCTGTTAAACATGGATTCATGAAAAAAAAATTTGGGTAAATTGCTAGTGACAGATTCCCTTTAAATGGTTCAAATCTATGGATGCCACTGATATAGGTAAAATCAAATTACACTGCTAGAATATTGCTTTCTCACAAGTTTAATCAATCGTGTAAATCCCAACCTTACTGTGAATCTAATGATTCAAATTTACAGCATCATAATACAAAAAAGCTATATTCCTATCTGCATTTGTCTCTCCTTTTGAATGTTTGATTAAGGTTTTTATCACTTTTGATGACAAGAACAGTGCAGCATACAGTAGTATTTTTGATATCAAAACTGCAATAGAACCTCACCAATGCCATTATAAGTCGACAGGGTCCGTTGGGCACCATTTGGAAGGTTGCTATGCCTCCTGTTATACACAGCAGTCATTGAGAGGATATGAACAGAGCCTTGTTCAATATTATATGTACAAATAAGAAATGTGATAGGTAATAAAGGCCAAGAAATAAGAGAAAATTAAATATCAAAATAAATAAATCTGTATTTCACATTACAGCTGCTCTGAACAAGTTAAAACAAAAGTAAAGACACTTGAGTTTTAGAGAAAATATCTACCATATATTTTTTTTTACCAGTATCTGTCTCTCAACACTAAAATCTACACTGATGTGCAGTAAAAACACATAAGAAAGTGTCGCTTCATTTGACCTTCAGTTTTTTAAGGCCTCCTAGGTGTTATGACAGTACTCCCCCATGCTCCACAGAGGAAGATTATTAAAAACCTCTGGCTGTGGGAGAGTTTCAGATGTGAACCATGGCGGCACGTCAGTGACTTCTGTTCAGCTGATTCTGTAATAGCTCTCTTCAGTGAGCAGAGATTGTTTCTGTGCAAGATGCAATATCCATCGCGTTTCAAACTTTAGCCTCTGGCAAATCTGTCACATCAGGAGCATTCCCCCATTTCTTTGACAGATTGGCCTAGGGCTGGAAGTTAATCTTATATGTCAGAAAAAGTAGAGGGAAAGAAAGAACACAATTACTACACCAGGGCAACGTTATTAAAACAATGTTCCAGAGCAGAGGAACACAAATGAGTTTCAACATATTCTTAATGTGCTATGATGCTGCAGCAGGGAATAATTAGAGTTGAGATGACAACTTCCAGGACTTGTAGGATCTCCACAGTACAGCGACTTTTAGTTGACTATGTTGGTACTGTACCACATCAGACGCTGCCCTAGCAAAAACACAACTCTGCCATTGTCACGTGAAGTGCAACACTGACTTGCATTTCATAAACTTTAAAACTGCACTTTTTGCGGTAAAATAACTATAGTATTTTTGTGAAATAACTTTGTTTTCTGTTTTGGTTTGCTAACTAAATCCAGCATGCTTTGCTCTGTAATGATTCACAGGGCTTGCTATGCCTAGCATGAAGAGGGGAGGTGAAGGGAGTGTGACTGATGCAGAGAGAACAATGTGGCAGGCAGATAAAGTCATGAGAAACTTTACAGAGCAAAGCATGCTGGGTTTGGTTAGAGAACACAGCAGGAAGTTGATGGAAACGGGCAGTTCTGTATGGAAACATCCGCTATGCTGAGAAAAGGGGAAGGAAAGTGCTGACATGAAAAACAAGTAAAAATAAGCAGTGTTTGGAGTACTCTGGGCAGATAAGAAATATCATTATAGGACTGGAGAAGCCACTTAAAGTCCCTTTACATAGGCGGATAGAGAATGATCAGGAACAAACATTTCTAGGAACATTCGATGCCCACCAGCAGTTTTTTTTTTCATATAGCAATCATCCTTGCCGCATGGGGATAAACAATCATTAATATGATCATTTGTACCCATACAGTTTCATTGTCTGTAGGCAACACATCTCTGTTGATACAGGGTGATGTACGACTGACAATTTTTTTTGTGCCGTATGAACAATCGGATTATCTGGGCAAACGAATTAGCCAATTATTATGGACATGCATTGGTACAAAATGTTGATTCACAATAATTAACCTGACCATTGGCCAGTTTAAAAAGTCTTTAAAGGGGTTATCCAACATCTTCAACACAGGTAATACACTTACCCCGCTCCCCGTGCCGCTCCTGGTCCCTGCACCGCCGCTGCTGCTGCTTCTCCCTGTACATGGATGAAAACATCCGGTGTCGGGGGGGGGGAGCAGCCAATGGCAGGCGAGGACGGGGACGAGCCTACCTAGAATTGCGGGTGACGCTAGGGAGGCTCGTCCACGCCTGCCATTGGCTGCTTCTCCCCAACACCGGATGTTTTCATCCGTGTACAGGGAGAAACAGCAGCAGCTGTGCGGGGACCAGGAGCGGCGCAGGGGGCGTATTACCTGTGAGGAGCTGGGCACAAGGGGGGGCTGTTGGAAACGTTGGATAACCCCTTTAAAGGTAATGTATCACAAAAAAATTCAGCTGCCAGTTAAAACCACATAGTGACATATCATTATATTTCTAATCTATCTTTATTTTCCAGTTGCAGATTTATTTATTCTATTTCCTGAACATGATTAGGGGGTGCCATCTTGCATGAGCTGTTCTTAACAGCATTTACAAAGCATGCACAAAATTGCTTTATGGCAGCCACATGGTCCCTAGACACAATGGTCAGGACGGGACCTCATTGACTTCTATGGGAGAGTTTTCCAGGCATGCTCCATGACCTGTGCAGAGGTCATTGTACCTACTGTGAATGGTGGATCCTGTCTTATCTGTACACAGAAGTGATATCATTACAGACAGGTTTAGAAAGACAGATAAGCAGGTAACTGCAGTAAAGTGATCTGTACGGACCAAGAAGTGGCGCTTATTATTAGGCTTAGTGACCAGTGAGAAAACGGCAGGATGTTATGGTTTTTGTTTAAATATTGAAAATGACATGGAAAATTAAAAATATCACCAAAAATTATTTTAAAATATGTTAACCCCTTCTGACTGCCCACTGTGTATATACGTCCTGTCCTATCTGCACATGCCCCATGCAGATAGCACGTATATACATGTGCAGACAGCGCTTTAATCCCAGCGCTGATCAGCGCTGGGATTAAAGCTCCTGCTCTTGCAATCTAGCAGGAGCAGGTCGGGTCCCAGCTGACAGACACAGCGGGGACCCTGATGAGAAGACAGGAGCGGTTTATTACTACTTTCTCCTGTGCCGGCAGGGGAGCATTGCACGAGCACATGGTGGAGGGAGCAGGAAGCAGAGCGGCTTCCTCTATTAGACCGGGCGGTCACGTAACTGCCGGGGGTGTCTGGAGCAGGGGCAGGAGCAGAGCTGCAGGGTCTAAGGAGACCCTGATCAGCTCTGCCTGTGTGTCATGTTTCTTTCCGCTCTTATAACTGGGGCTCCTGGGGGACATATTATGTGGCAAAAAAAAAATGAAAATATACGGTAAGTAAAAAAAAATGATAAAAAATACAAATTAAAAAAAAGATTATTTTTTTTTAAATGCAGTCGCTAACAGAAACCATCACCATAGTCGCCCCATTCTCTCAAATCTATACATGTTATATATCAAAACAATCAACTCAACATATAATGCAACAGCTCTCTGCGAACCAAATAAAGTACAAAAACATATTATAATGCTTATGCTATGCTAATAAAGTAGAGATGCTTGGCAAATACATTTTGTACAAAATTATTTGAGCCCGTCTGCCACATGTCAAGGCGATCTCTGTAAGATGGGAACCTAACACTAAGTTCTACCTGTTAAGTGCCATGACAGCGACCATGAAATTCAGGGGGTGTAGGTTCCACATGCATGCTGGGTCCCCTTTGATTTTTATCATTTTTGGCGCCAAAATGGCCTCCAACGAATACAGGGGATGCAAGTACCAACATGCATGCCGAGTCCACTACCCACTCCATACCTCTCCTGGGGTCAGGGGCTTCCAGTGAGTGGGGAGGAGCAGGCTAAGCTGTATACTCATGCTAATTAAAATCAGCCAATGGGGCAGACAGGCTGGTCAGGAGTGCACGACCGACTGGAGTCAGCCACACCTCCAGTGCAAAATACAATGGAAACACAAAAGGGGTTGGTCAGCACATCCCATCCAAATGCACAGGTGCACGCTGCTATGACTGGAAACATAAAACACCACAACATATAATGCAACCACTCTCTGCGAAGCCCCTGACACCAGGAGAGGTATGAAGTGGATAGTGGACTCGGCATGCATTTTGGTACTTGCAACTCCTGTATTCAATGGAAGCCATTTTGGTGCCAAAAATGATAAAAATCAAAGGGGACCCAGAATGCATGTGGAACCTACACCCCCTGAATTTCATGGTCGCTGTCATGGCACTTAACAGGTAGAACTTAGTGTTAGGTTCCCGTCTTACAGAGATCGCCTTGACGTGCGGCAAACGGGCTCAAATAATTTTGTACAAAATGTATTTGCCAAGCATCTCTACTTTATTAGCATAGCATAAGCATTATAATATGTTTTTGTACTTTATTTGGTTCGCAGAGAGCTGTTGCATTATATGTTGTGGTGTTTTATGTTTCCAGTCATAGCAGCGTGCACCTGCGCATTTGGATAGGATGTGCTGACCAACCCTTTTTGTGTTTCCAATATATGAAAACAATCGTCACAAAAATAGGGAACCCATTGCAATAATTAATTTGTGTAATTTTTAATATTTAAGAAACCAAAAGCTATAATTAAAAAAAAAAATTTTTTTATAATAATTAGCGGTTTTCCTCCAAATTAAGCCTAAAAAAAGGGGAAAAAGAATAAAAAAAAAAAACATTCTAACAAAAAGTCCTAAGTGTCAAGTAAAAATTTTTTTTTTATTATTATTATTATTATTTTGGTAGTCAAACAAATAAAAAAGCTACGGTCACTAAACCACCACGTGCACAAAATCAAAAAACAGTTGCCTGCACATTCAGGCATGAAAGGGTTAAACATGAAAACGTGATTTAAACAATGGGTCAGTTTCTGATTACGCATTCCCTTTAAGGCAATTCAGCTATTAAAATATGTTACAGAATTCCTAATAATGTCATGACAGTAAACCAGAGGTATTACTATTTTTTTTACACAACAGGTGTTGTTTATATGCTGAATTTTTGTACTTCTCTTGCATTTCCCTTCAGAAATACATAGACTGCTGGAAATCCGTGCGTG
Source organism: Bufo bufo (assembly GCF_905171765.1). Lineage (NCBI taxonomy): Eukaryota > Metazoa > Chordata > Amphibia > Anura > Bufonidae > Bufo > Bufo bufo. The sequence continues at coordinate 661,387,191 of NC_053389.1, forward strand.
CTACATTTGGAAACACTCAGGAGATCAGGTTACATTCTCTAGTCTGCACACAAATCCATTAAATAAAGCAGACAGCATATCAGTAAGCTTTTGTAATGCTGGACCTACAGAATAAAATAAACCTCTATGTCTGTAGTTTGAATAGAGATGAAAGAAGTAATCTCCACCCTGTCCAAACCTGAGTGACGCATCTATGTTCCCACACACACCTGGCCACAAAGGATTTCAATGGCAAAACTTTAATGAGCAGCAAGTACCACCTACAGGGTACCCACCTGCAAGCCATCAGATTAAGGCCTCTTTCACACGGGCATTGCGGGTGCGTTGCGGGAAAAGATGCGGGTGCGTTGCGGGAAAATGCACAATTTTTCAGCGCGAGTGCAAAGCGTTTTAATGCGTTTTGCACGCGCATGAGAAAAATCGGCATGTTTGGTACCCAGACCCAAACCCGGACTTCTTCACAGAAGTTCAGGTTTGGGATCGGTGTTGTGTAGATTTTATTATTTTTCCTTAGAACTGTGTTCTGGACTGTCTGTTTATTGGATTTCCTGGATTACCGACCTCTGCACAGTATGACTACGCATCTGCCCATCGCCTCCTCTAAGCCTGCCTGTATTCCTGACAACTGCCTGACAACAAGACCGCATTAACCCCTTCAACCCCGGGCCTGTTTTCACCTTCCTGCCCAGGCAATTTTTTGCAAATCTGACATGTTTCACTTTATGTGGTAATAGCTTTGGAACACTTTTAGGCTGAGTTCACACGAGCGTGTCCGGATAAGGTCCGGATGCGTTGCGGCAAACCCACGAGTAGGTACCCAATTGCAGTCAGTTTTGACTGCGATTTCATTCCGTTGTTCAGTTTTTATCGCGCGGGTGCATTGCGTGATGGATCATGTGATTGGACCATGTGATATGACGTCACCACAGGTCCTTTAGCCGGCAGCTCATGATTAAAGAAGTAAGAAGAGACCAGCAGCTAGGCGATCAAGAGGAGAAGGTGAGTTAATTATTTTTTATTTTTTAACCCTCAATTGACCACCTATTAAGCATTCTGTATTAAATAATGCTATTATTTTCCCTTATAACCATGTTATAAGGGAAAATAATACAGTGAATAGACTGTCATCTTAGCAACCATGCGTGAAAATCGCACTGCATCCGCACTTGCTTGCGGATGATTGCGATTTTCACTCAGCCCCATTCACTTCTATGGGGCCTGCGTTGCGTGATAAACGCACAATATAGAGCATGCCGCGATTTTCACGCAACGCATAAGTGATGCGTGAAAATCACAGCTCATGTGCACAGCCCCATAGAAATAAATGGGTCCAGATTCAGTGCGGGTGCAATGCGTTCACCTCCCGCATTGCACCCGCACGGAAATCTCGCCCGTGTGAACTCAGCCTTACTTATCCAAGCCATTCTGAGATTTTCTCGTGACATATTGTACTTTATGATAGTCATAAACTTGAGTCAATATATTTCACCTTTATTTGTGAAAAATTCCCAAATTTACCAAAACTTTAGAAAAATTCCCAAATTTCAATTTCTCTACTTTTATAATATATACCTCATATAATAGTTATTACTTTACATTTCCCATATGTCTACTTCATGTTTGGATCATTTCAAAAATGACATTTTATTTTTTGGGGACGTAAGAAGGATTAGAGGTTTGGAAGCAAATCTTTAAATTTTTCAGAAAATTTCCAAAACCCACTTTTTAAGGACCAGTTCAGGTCGGAAGTCACTTTGTGAGGCTTACATAATAGAAACCACCCAAAAATGACCCCATTTTAGAAACTATACCCCTCAAGGTATACAAAACTGATTTTACTAACTTTGTTAACCCTTTAGGTGTTCCACAAGAATTAATGGAAAATGGAGATGAAATTTCAGAATTTTACTTTTTTGGCAGATTTTACATTTTAATAATTTTTTCCCAGTAGCAAAGCAAGGGTTAACAGCCAAATAAAACTCAATATTTATTACCCTGATTCTGCGGTTTACAGAAACACCCCACATCTAAACTGCTGTACGGGCACACGGCATGGCGCAGTAGGAAAGGAACGCCATATGGTTTTTGGAAGGCAGATTTAGCTGAACTGGTTTTTAGATGCCATGTCCCATTTGAAGACCCCCTGATGCACCCCTACATTAGAAACTCAAAAAAGTGACCACATTTTGGAAACTACGGGATAAGGTGCCAGTTTTATTGGTACTATTTTGGGGTACATATGATTTTTAATTGCTCTATATTACGTTTTTTGTTAGGCAAGGTAATTTTATTTTTTATTTTTAACAACATTCATCTGACAGGTTAGATCATGTGCTATTTTTATAGACGCAATGATCTCAAATATGTCTACTTTCTATGATATTTGTTTCAGTTTTACATAATAAAGCATTTTTTTTTATTATTAGTTTTTTTATCTCCATTTTCTGAATGCCCTATTTTTTTTATTCTTCTGCCGATCGTCTTGTGCAGGGGCTCGTTTTTTGCAGGAAGAGTTGATGTTTTTATTGGTACCATTTTTGGATACATATGATTTTTTGATCATTCATTATTACACTTTATGGGGCAAGGTGACCAAAAAATTGGTTGTTTTGGCGCAGTTTTTATTTATTTTTAGAGATTTTACCTGAGGGATTAGGTCATGTGACATTTTTATAGAGCAGATCGTTACGGACGTGGCAATACCTAAAGCCGAATTCACACGACAATGTTTCACGGCCGTGAGCAGTCCGTGGTAACACGGCCTGGATTCCTGCTGAGAGCAGGAGCGCACGGCGTCATTGGTTGCTATGACGCCATGCGCTTCATGCCGCCGCTACACTACAGTAATACACTCGTTTTAATGCGTTTTGCACGCGCGTGAGAAAAATCGGCATGTTTGGTACCGAGACCCAAACCCAGACTTCTTCTCAGAAGTTCGGGTTTGGGATCGGTGTTGTGTAGATTTTATTAAGCCGTGTGCATTCGGCTTAATATGTCTACTTTTTCTTATTTATTTAAGTTTTACACAATAATAGCATTTTTGAAACCGAAATAATGATATTTTAGTGTATCCATAGTCTGAGCGCCATAGCTTTTTTTTTTTGACCGATTCTCTTATGTAGGGTCTCATTTTTTGCGGAATGAAGGGACGGTCAGATTGGTACTATTTTGGGGGGCACAAGCCTTTTTTATCACTTGCTGTTGAAATTTTTGTGATGTAATGTGCCAAAAATAGCTTTTTTTTTACGGTGTTCATCTGAGTGGTTAGGTCATGTGATATTTTTATAGAGCTGGTTGTTACGGACGTGGAGATACCTAATATGTATAGTTTTTTTTTATTTAATTTCACTTTAGCACAATAATAGCAGTTTTGAAGCAAAAAATAATTATATTTTAGTGTCTCCATTGTCTGAGTGATAGCTTTTTTAATTATTTGACCAATTCTCTTAGGTAGGGTCTAATTTTTTTAAGGGATGAGGTGACGGTCTGATTGTTACTATTTTGGGGGGGCATACGCCTTTTTGATCACTTGTTGCAATTTTTGTGATGTAATGTGACAAAAATTTATTTTTTTAACCATTTTTTTTATTACGGTGTTCACCTGAGGGGTTATGTCATGTGATATTTTTATAGAGCTGGTTGTTACGGATGTGGCGATACCTAATATGTATTTTTTTTTATGTATTTCACTTTAGCAAAAAACAAAATAATGTTTTAGTGTCTCCATGTTCTGAGAGCTATAGTTTTTTTTATTTTTTAGGCGATTGTCTTAGATAGGGGCTCATTTTTTGTAGGATTAGGTGACTGTTTTATTGATACCATTTTGTGGGACATACACCTTTTTGATCGCTTGGTGTTGCACTTTTTGTGATGCAAGGTGACAAAAATGGCTTTTTTTTTAACATAGTTTTTATTTTTTATGGTGTTTACTTTATTAATTTGATTAAAAACACATTTTTTTTACTTTTTTTACTTTACTTTATTTATGACATTCACTTTTGGGGGTCTGATCCCCTCTGCAATGCATTACAATACATCTGTATTGTAATCCATTGCCTGTTAGTGTATGACACTGAGTCATACACTAACAGGTTGCCTAGGAGACCCAGGCTGAGGCTGGAGCTCCTCGGCACCCGTAGGAGGCAGATCCCGATGCCGTGCTAGGCATTGGGCAGCCTCTGCACCGCATCAGGCTGCCTTGTCACGCATCAGGTCCTCACCACAGCAGCGCGGGGACTCGTGCGCTCACTCACCCGACACAAATCCCCTTCTATGTCGCGGTCACCGCAGACCGTGGCATAGAAGGGGTTAATCCGCCAGCATCGGCTTTTACAGCAGGGGCCTGGCTACCAGGGACTGCAGGGCCCCTGTAGTCATCGCGCATCATGTGTCGGGAAGGGGTTAATCTGCACACTGCATTACTCTGAACTGTCTTTGCCTCTACTGCAAGTGACTGCTGTTTTCCGTTTACTAGTAAAGTTCTTCTGTTCCGCTTACCTGCCTGTGCTAGACTCTGTTCACACTGCTGAGGTTAGCAGCGTCCTGGCTGACTGGTGCAAACACCAGTATCCTGACTCAGAGTCAGCAATACAAGGCTAAAGTCCAGTCCTCTATCCACTGACCCAGAGGATCCACATCCTCTGGTCATAACACTTCTATTATGACAGAATGCATATCGGAATGCCTCTTAAAGGCTTCCGTTCTGCACTCCGTCATAGAATTCAGTTATATTCTGTGCTAACGGAATCCATAATGTAATTCCTCCATCACCCAAACGCCGAACCCGAAAATGTCGGGTTCACTCATCCCTATCTGTATTATTTGCTATATACAAATCAAATGTCCTCTAATACTGATAGCTCAGTGGTTAGTCCTGCTGTATTATAGACAGAGGCATAGCTGGCAGGGTGGCATGGTGGGGGTGGTGGCTCCTGGTCTACTAGCATGGTGGGGCCCATCAGGGTTGGAGTAGCCTGGCGAGCACCACTATCAATTGGGACACCGATGGAGCTGAAGCCAACGGTAGAGCAGGGAACCACAGTGCCATATTCATGTGGATAAGTACCCATTGGGAAACTAAATTGTGAACCCCAAAGGGAACAGGAGTGACTTGAATATGTTGGTTCTATATAAGCAAAGACAAATATACAATAAATTACTGTATGTATCATATTCAATCTGGAATAAGCTTATGAAGAACTTATTGAAGTAATTCCATTTCAATGGTAAGACCAATATCGTAATAATAACCCATACAATTCTGCTGAATGATAGTTCTACGACTACCTGAATCCTGCCAGATGTACGTGTTATTTCTTGTAGATTGAAATATTGTAGAAATCAAGATTAACAGTTCCAACTGTGTATAAATGAAGATTTAAGCTCTGGATTTATAAGTAGTGAAATGTTTTTTTTATTCCCACAGAGCTCAGCTTCAGCCTTTGATTCAAGGTGGAGAACATAACATAAAAAAAAAGAAATAAAAATAGCATTTTGATAAAGTATATAGTTGGGTCATTATTACACATATTGACATTGTTTGTCTTCAGCTTTGGCATTTCAAGATTTTGTTCTGTCAGAATTCACATTCACCTTTAAAGTGACTTCATTAATCGTCTTCTGGCTTTGCTCATTGAACAAATGTACAGATCTAATCCAGAAAATATGACCCCGTTTTGTTTTCCAACCAGTAAAGAATTCTGTATTCATACTAACCAATATTTGTGAGCTGAAAATCCATACAAGAAATCTGTAGGGTTTGGTGGAGTTGAAAGGGCATCTGTCAGCAGATTAGTACCTATGAAACTGTCTGACCTGTTGCCAGGGTTGCCAACCAGAATCTTTCTTTTTAGTGGACAAGTTATCCAAAAATCATGGACAGATAACATTTTTTACTGACAAATTGGAAAACCATAATGAATAATATAAACTATAAGTAATACATGTCTATAAGTTCAATATACTGATAAAAACTTACTACTAGTATTAAATGGAAACTGTGAAATAATACTAATAACTACAAAAATAACCTGCCCAAGTACCATCAGCCTAAAAAAAAAAAATCACGGACATATCTATTTTTTCACGAACACAGGAAAAAAAGTTGCCTATTTTTACGGACTGTCCAGAAATTTCTGGAAGGTTGGCAACCCTGCCTGTTGCATGTGTGCTTAGCAGCTGAAGACATCTGTGTTGGTCCCATGTTCATATGTGCTCACATTGCTGAGAAAAATGAAGTTTTAATATATGCAAATGAGCCCCTAGGAGCAATGGAGTGTTGCCGTTGCACCTAGAGGCTCTGTTCTCTCTTCAACTGCTGCACCCTCTGCGCTTTTCTGGTGCTTTTTTTTTTTTTTTTTTGCATACAGTGTTACAGTTAAGCCATGCCTATTACCTGTCAGGCTACGCCTCCTTTTTACTAAGATCCGCCACTTTTTCCCGCCCAATTTGTAAAAAGTGTCTGAAAATGTCTAACACTTAATGGGGGTCATTTACTTACAGTGCTACCCCAGTTTTTATCATAAAAAAAGGCATAAGACCCCACACATTGTGACGTTTATAATGCTGTGAGAAAATATTTTGTCACATGGGTGTTTTTACACTGTATTTGTTACTCGGAACATTCACAAACATTGTGAGATAGTGACAGATCTCACAGAGGTGAGAGGCAAGGAAGGGGTGGATAGTGCGGTCCACACCCCTATTCCACCACAGGTGAGACCAGCTGGAGGTGCTCAGGCTGGCATAAAGCACCTCCCAGGGTGTCAGTCTGGGGGAAGGAGATTCGTTGTGCAACAGGGTCCTGCTGGAGGCTCTGTATTAGTGGTCTCAGCCGGGCTGTCCTATTCTCGTCGGTTTTGCGGACAAGAATAGGCATTTATATAATGGGCCGTCCATTCCGTTCCGCAATTTGCGGCAGGCACACGGGCGGCATCCGTGTTTTGCGGATCCGCAATTTGCGGACCGCAAAACACGGCACATTCGTGTGAACAAGTCCTTAGGAAGAATTATTTATATCCAATGAACATGCTACGTTTATGCCATGGTTTTGTGAGCAAAAAATCATCAGCTTGATCCTCATTTAGGAAAAGGATCTATTGATGGATCTGTCATAACACGCTGCAGAAGAAAACGTGTGAATGCAGCTTCAATGTCGTAGCATGCTGGTTTTAAACCCAAAGGAGCAGAGAAAACAAGTCAGAGCCTTCACTTTCATTTAAATGCCATAGAAATTAATAGAACCCATCAACTGATCCAAGCCTGAAAAGGAGTGTAATACAGATCTAGTAATTATATTATTATTAATATAATAATAATAATATACATTTGAAGTAAAACACAAAGGTTTTAAGAAATACTCCCATTATACAGCTCAGAAAGTCAGCTACAAACATGTATCAATTATGTAACACTGGCTCAAACAATATAAAGTTCAGTACCAAAAAGAGAGGCTGCATTATTACCTTATCAGAGGGTATGCTGATACTTGTGTGCTGCTCAAATGAGTCCTAGGTAGGTCTGGACTGAGTCCTAGAGGGGTCTGGATGGACTTGCCTGGACATGTACTGGACACCCAGCATCAGCAGCATAGACAGCAACCTTCAAAGAGAAGGCCATGGGGGAGATTGATCAAAACTGGTGTAAAGGAAAACTGGCTTAGGCTACTTTCACACTCGCGTTTTGTCGCGATCCGTCATGGACGGATCCGTTCAGATAATACAACCGTCTGTGTCCGTTCAGAACGGATCCGTTTGTATTATCTGTAACATAGCCAAGACGGATCCGTCTTGACCACCATTGAAAGTCAATGGAGGACGGAACTGTTTTCGATTGTGTCAGTGAAAACGGATCCGTCCCCATTTACTTACATTGTGTGGCAGGACGGATCCGTTTGGCTCAGTTTCACCAGACGGACACCAAAACGCTGCAAGCAGCGTTTTGGTGTCCGTCTCCAAAGCGGAATGGAGACTGATGCAAACTGATGCATTCTGAGCGGATCCTTTTCCATTCAGAATGCATTAGAATGCAAACTGATCCTTTTTCGACCCCTTGTGAGAGCCCTGAACGGATCTCACAAACGGAAAGCCAAAACACCAGTGTGAAAGTAGACTTAGTTGCTGATAGCAACCAATCAGATTCTACCTTTCATCTTTCCGAGCTCTTTTGGAAAATGAAAGTTGAAATCTGATCTTGTTACGGGCAACTAAGCCCATACACCAGTTGTGATAAATCTCCCCCTATAAGTGATAAATCCCAATACATTTTTTTCTTATCATTGTTATTTACAGATTTTGGCTTTTTCTTGGCTTCTTATGCATGTAAATCCGGATGATTTACTGAAGCAATACTGATGAGAATCTGGATTGTACACTGCCCGGCCCAAAAAAAAAGTCGCCACCAAAAATATTCCGTTGGACCGCCTTTAGCTTTGATTACGGCACGCATTCGCTGTGGCATCATTTCGATAAGCTTCTGCAATGTCAGAAGATTTATTTCCATCCAGTGTTGCATTAATTTTTCACCAGGATCTTGCATTGATGATAGTAGAGTCTGACTGCTGCGCAAAGCCTTCTCCAGCACATCCCAAAGATTCTCAATGGGGTTAAGGTCTGGACTCCATGTGTGAAAATGATGTCTCATGCTCCCTGAACCACTCTTTCACAATTTGAGCCCAATGAATCCTGGCATTGTCATCTTGGAATATGCCCGTGCAATCAGGGAAGAAAAAATCCATTGATGGAATAACCTGGTCATTCAGTATGTTCAGGTAGTCAGCTGACCTCATTCTTGGAGCACATACTGTTGCTGAACCTAGACCTGACCAACTGCAGCAACCCCAGATCATAGCACTGCCCCCACAGGCTTGTACAGTAGGCACTAGGCATGATGGGTGCATCACTTCATCTGCCTCTCTTCTTACCCTGATGCGCCCATCACTCTGGAACAGGATAAATCTGGACTCATCAGACCCCATGACCTTCTTCCATTGCTCCAGAGTCCAATCTTTATGCTCCCTAGCAAATTGAAGCCTTTTTTTTGGTTTGCCTCACTGATTAGTGGGTTTCTTACGGCTACACAGCTGTTCAGTCCCAATCCCTTGAGTTCCCTTCGCATTGTGCGTGTGGAAATGCTCTTACTTTGGCCTCATGCACACGACCGTATTTTTTTGCGGTCCGCAAAACGGGGTTCCGTTTTTCCGTGATCCGTGACCGTTTTTTCGTCCGTGGGTCTTCCTTGATTTTTGGAGGATCCACGGACATGAAAAAAAAGTCGTTTTGGTGTCCGCCTGGCCGTGCGGAGCCAAACGGATCCGTCCTGAATTACAATGCAAGTCAATGGGGACGGATCCGTTTGACGTTGACACAATATGGTGCAATTTCAAACGGATCCGTCCCCTATTGACTTTCAATGTAAAGTCAGGAGTTAATATACCATCGGATCGGAGTTTTCTCCAATCCGATGGTATATTTTAACTTGAAGCGTCCCCATCACCATGGGAACGCCTCTGTTAGAATATACCATCGGATTTGAGTTACATCGTGAAACTCAAATCCGACAGTATATTCTAACACAGAGGCGTTCCCATGGTGATGGGGACGCTTCAGGTTAGAATATACTAAAATAACTGTGTACATGACTGCCCCCTGCTGCCTGGCAGGTGCTGCCAGGCAGCAGGGGGCAGCCCCCCCCTCCCTCCCCTGTAGTTAACACATTGGTGGCCAGTGTGGCCGGCTTCCCCCTCCCTCCCCTGTAGTTAACTCATTGGTGGCCAGTGCGGCCGGCCCCCCCCCTCCCCTGTAGTTAACTCATTGGTGGCCAGTGGGCCCCCCCTCCCCTGTAGTTAACTCATTGGTGGCCAGTGTGGCCGGCCCCCCTCCCTCCCCTGTAGTTAACTCGTTGGTGGCCAGTGGGCCCCCCCCCTCCCCCTCCTAATTAAAATCTCCCCCCTATCATTGGTGGCAGCGGAGTGTACCGATCGGAGTCCCAGTTTAATCGCTGGGGCTCTGATCGGTAACCATGGCAACCAGGACGCTACTGCAGTCCCGGTTGCCATGGTTACTTAGCAATTTGTAGAACCATTATACTTACCTGCGAGCTGCGATGGTCTGCGTCCGGTCGGGAGCTCCTCCTACTGGTAAGTGACAGGTCTGGCCGGGAGCTCCTCCTACTGGTAAGTGACATGACCTGTCACTTACCAGTAGGAGGAGCTCCCGGCCGGACCTGTCACTTACCAGTAGGAGGAGCTCCCGACCGGACGCAGACCATCGCAGCTCGCAGGTAAGTATAATGATACAAATTGCTAAGTAACCATGGCAACCGGGACTGCAGTAGCATCCTGGTTGCCATGGTTACCGATCGGAGCCCCAGCGATTAAACTGGGACTCCGATCGGTACACTCGGCTGCCACCAATGATAGGGGGGAGATTTTAATTAGGAGGGGGAGGGAGGGGAGAAGGCCCACTGGCCACCAACGAGTTAACTACAGGGGAGGGAGGGGGGCCGGCCGCACTGGCCACCAATGAGTTAACTACAGGGGAGGGGGGGGCCACTGGCCACCAATGAGTTAACTTCAGGGGAGGGGGGGGGCCCACTGGCCACCAGTGAGTTAACTACAGGGGAGGGGGGGCCGGCCGCACTGGCCACCAATGAGTTAACTACAGGGGAGGGAGGGGGGGGCGGCCACACTGGCCACCAATGTGTTAACCACAGGGGGGGCTGCCCCCTGCTGCCTGGCAGCACCTTCCAGGCAGCAGGGGGCAGTCATGTACACAGTTCCGTTAGTATATTCTAACCTGAAGCGTCCCCATCACCATATACTGTCGGTTCTGAGTTTTCACGAAGTGAAAACTCAGCTATGAAAAAGCTTTTATGCAGACGGATCTTCGGATCCGTCTGTATAAAAACTAACCTACGGCCACGGATCACGGACACGGATGCCAATCTTGTGTGCATCCGTGTTCTTTCACGGACCCATTGACTTGAATGGGTCCGTGAACCGTTGGCCGTGAAAAAAATAGGACAGGTCACATTTTTTTCACGGCCAGGAAACACGGATCACGGATGCGGCTGCAAAACGGTGCATTTTCCGATTTTTCCACGGACACATTGAAAGTCAATGGGTCCGCGAAAAAAAAAAAGGGAAAACGGCACAACGGCCACGGGTGCACACAACGGTCGTGTGCATGAGGCCTTTTACTATTAAACATAGCCCTGAGTTCTACTACTGTTTTTCTTCGATTTGATTTCACCGATCACGATCATTCAGGATTTTTTTCCCGTCACATTTCTTCCTCGAAAACAATGGGTCCCCACTATCCTTCCAGTTTTTAATAATGCGTTGGACAGTTCTTAACCCAATTTTAGTAGTTTCTGCAATCTCCTTAGATGTTTTCTCTGCTTGATGCATGACAATGATTTGACCCTTCTCAAACAGACTAACATCTTTTCCACAACTACGAGATGTGTCTTTCGACATGGTTGTTTAAGAAATGAGAAGCAACTCACTGCACCAGTTGGGGTTAAATAACTTGTTGCCAGCTGAAAGATAATCGCCCATGCAGTAATTATCCAATAGGAGGCTCATAACTATTTGCTGAGTTAAATCCAGGTGGTGACATTTTTTTGGGGACAGGCAGTGTATATCATCTGGAATATGGACGGATTGAAAATACGCTTGTGGGAAAGATGCCTTTACCGTGATATAGACCAGAGTTATGTCCTACCCTAACCAACAACGTACAATTTCTGTAGGAGTCAGAAATTGAATTGGAGGGCCTTTATATTCAATAGTGACCATATTTTCCATCCACTTCACCGGCTCCCACTGGTTGCATTGTCCATATCAGGTTTAAAACCTAATAGCTAGGTGATTTGTCTATAAGTGAACTTTGCTCAATGACTCTTGTGAAAGAGTTGTTTATAGCTTACATCTGTGCTGGGTTATCAGCTGCACTACTGCTAGGTCGCTATCACTCTATCTTAGGCCACACAGTCAATATTTAGTTAGTATTTTGTATCTGCATTTGTAAGCCAATGCCAAGAGTGGAACCGACAGATACAAAGCATCATGGAAAAATTTGTACACCTTCCATGTTCTGGAACCACTCCTCGTCTTGGCTTACAAATACTGATGAAAAATACTGACTGTGTGAAAGTGGTCTGGGTTTTCATGTTCACATTTTCTGATGCAGTTTTTGGAACCATAACTAAGTTCTAATCTCCCTTTATGATCCTCAACTGGTTTTGCTTTCAAACGCTGCATTAGTGGATGTGGAACCACAGTGCCAACCAACCGGTTCGACTATGGGCTAGACCTTAGGGCATTATCCTGGCAGTCCCTAGGTAGTCACCATTTATATAGGAATCTGGACTTTGCTGCAGGGAAGACACCAGGCTGCTACCTCTTGGAACAGTGTGATTGGCAGCTGACCCATGGGGGTCAGAGACACTGGTGCGAAGTGCCGAGGGTTCAGGCAATACTCTGTCAGAACACAGGCTGAGGTCAGAGTGGGCAAAGATTATGTAAATCTGTGAAAGTAGTCTGAGGTCTGGGCAGGCAAAAAAGGGTCAATAACGGTTAAAAGGCTATAGTCAGGAACGGCAGCATAGGGTCAGACTGAATAAACAGGCAGATGTCAGTACATGGCAGATAAAACAGAATAGCACACCTTCACTGGTAACTAGCAAGCTAGGAAACCTTACGCCAAGGCATCTTCTGCTTGGGGACGGTGCCTTAAAGAGGACCTTTCACTGGATTTTATTAATTGAGAGAAGTACCTGTACTTGTGGGGTACCCCCCGCTGATGCTGCCACCCTGCCTGTTTTGTTAAAATAGCGCTCCTACGCTGCGCTGTGCCCCCCGGTATTGTCAAAAATGTTTTGTGTAAAAAAAAAAAAAAAAAATTATATAAAATTGCCATCTCTGTAATTGTACAGACAAGCAGAATAAAGATAACATTTTTCCTGCAGTGTTCGCAGCAATAACAAAACCCAAAAAGCAAAGCTGCCTTTTCTTTATTCTGCTTCCCAAAAAGCTAAATAAAAATATTCAAGAAGTAGTATGTACCACAAAATAGAACCAATGATGATGGCAACATACAGGTCCGTCAAGATGTGAGCATGGGTGTAGGAACCCCCAAAAATCGGGGGGGGGACAGCCTTTTTGCTCGCCGGGTATATTCTTATTCTGTATACTGCGAGTTGTTTATATCGTTAAATTTTAAGTGTGAGTGTGTGAAAAATCTCACAACAAAAAAATATGCAATATCCATTCTGACTTTCTTCACTTAAACTGACTTTTAAGCATAAAGCTAAGGTTCCAGAAAAGACAAAATTTAAAGAAGAATGATAATACTGAATGATAACAAAAGATTTTGATTCCTAACCTGGGTCCAGTGGCGATCGGTACACTCGGCTGCCACCAATGATAGGGGGGAGATTTTAATTAGGAGGGGGAGGGAGGGGAGAAGGCCCACTGGCCACCAACGAGTTAACTACAGGGGAGGGAGGGGGGCCGGCCGCACTGGCCACCAATGAGTTAACTACAGGGGAGGGGGGGGCCACTGGCCACCAATGAGTTAACTTCAGGGGAGGGGGGGGGGCCCACTGGCCACCAGTGAGTTAACTACAGGGGAGGGGGGGCCGGCCGCACTGGCCACCAATGAGTTAACTACAGGGGAGGGAGGGGGGGGGCGGCCACACTGGCCACCAATGTGTTAACCACAGGGGGGGCTGCCCCCTGCTGCCTGGCAGCACCTTCCAGGCAGCAGGGGGCAGTCATGTACACAGTTCCGTTAGTATATTCTAACCTGAAGCGTCCCCATCACCATATACTGTCGGTTCTGAGTTTTCACGAAGTGAAAACTCAGCTATGAAAAAGCTTTTATGCAGACGGATCTTCGGATCCGTCTGTATAAAAACTAACCTACGGCCACGGATCACGGACACGGATGCCAATCTTGTGTGCATCCGTGTTCTTTCACGGACCCATTGACTTGAATGGGTCCGTGAACCGTTGGCCGTGAAAAAAATAGGACAGGTCACATTTTTTTCACGGCCAGGAAACACGGATCACGGATGCGGCTGCAAAACGGTGCATTTTCCGATTTTTCCACGGACACATTGAAAGTCAATGGGTCCGCGAAAAAAAAAACGGGAAAACGGCACAACGGCCACGGGTGCACACAACGGTCGTGTGCATGAGGCCTTTTACTATTAAACATAGCCCTGAGTTCTACTACTGTTTTTCTTCGATTTGATTTCACCGATCACGATCATTCAGGATTTTTTTCCCGTCACATTTCTTCCTCGAAAACAATGGGTCCCCACTATCCTTCCAGTTTTTAATAATGCGTTGGACAGTTCTTAACCCAATTTTAGTAGTTTCTGCAATCTCCTTAGATGTTTTCTCTGCTTGATGCATGACAATGATTTGACCCTTCTCAAACAGACTAACATCTTTTCCACAACTACGAGATGTGTCTTTCGACATGGTTGTTTAAGAAATGAGAAGCAACTCACTGCACCAGTTGGGGTTAAATAACTTGTTGCCAGCTGAAAGATAATCGCCCATGCAGTAATTATCCAATAGGAGGCTCATAACTATTTGCTGAGTTAAATCCAGGTGGTGACATTTTTTTGGGGACAGGCAGTGTATATCATCTGGAATATGGACGGATTGAAAATACGCTTGTGGGAAAGATGCCTTTACCGTGATATAGACCAGAGTTATGTCCTACCCTAACCAACAACGTACAATTTCTGTAGGAGTCAGAAATTGAATTGGAGGGCCTTTATATTCAATAGTGACCATATTTTCCATCCACTTCACCGGCTCCCACTGGTTGCATTGTCCATATCAGGTTTAAAACCTAATAGCTAGGTGATTTGTCTATAAGTGAACTTTGCTCAATGACTCTTGTGAAAGAGTTGTTTATAGCTTACATCTGTGCTGGGTTATCAGCTGCACTACTGCTAGGTCGCTATCACTCTATCTTAGGCCACACAGTCAATATTTAGTTAGTATTTTGTATCTGCATTTGTAAGCCAATGCCAAGAGTGGAACCGACAGATACAAAGCATCATGGAAAAATTTGTACACCTTCCATGTTCTGGAACCACTCCTCGTCTTGGCTTACAAATACTGATGAAAAATACTGACTGTGTGAAAGTGGTCTGGGTTTTCATGTTCACATTTTCTGATGCAGTTTTTGGAACCATAACTAAGTTCTAATCTCCCTTTATGATCCTCAACTGGTTTTGCTTTCAAACGCTGCATTAGTGGATGTGGAACCACAGTGCCAACCAACCGGTTCGACTATGGGCTAGACCTTAGGGCATTATCCTGGCAGTCCCTAGGTAGTCACCATTTATATAGGAATCTGGACTTTGCTGCAGGGAAGACACCAGGCTGCTACCTCTTGGAACAGTGTGATTGGCAGCTGACCCATGGGGGTCAGAGACACTGGTGCGAAGTGCCGAGGGTTCAGGCAATACTCTGTCAGAACACAGGCTGAGGTCAGAGTGGGCAAAGATTATGTAAATCTGTGAAAGTAGTCTGAGGTCTGGGCAGGCAAAAAAGGGTCAATAACGGTTAAAAGGCTATAGTCAGGAACGGCAGCATAGGGTCAGACTGAATAAACAGGCAGATGTCAGTACATGGCAGATAAAACAGAATAGCACACCTTCACTGGTAACTAGCAAGCTAGGAAACCTTACGCCAAGGCATCTTCTGCTTGGGGACGGTGCCTTAAAGAGGACCTTTCACTGGATTTTATTAATTGAGAGAAGTACCTGTACTTGTGGGGTACCCCCCGCTGATGCTGCCACCCTGCCTGTTTTGTTAAAATAGCGCTCCTACGCTGCGCTGTGCCCCCCGGTATTGTCAAAAATGTTTTGTGTAAAAAAAAAAAAAAAAAATTATATAAAATTGCCATCTCTGTAATTGTACAGACAAGCAGAATAAAGATAACATTTTTCCTGCAGTGTTCGCAGCAATAACAAAACCCAAAAAGCAAAGCTGCCTTTTCTTTATTCTGCTTCCCAAAAAGCTAAATAAAAATATTCAAGAAGTAGTATGTACCACAAAATAGAACCAATGATGATGGCAACATACAGGTCCGTCAAGATGTGAGCATGGGTGTAGGAATCGGGGGGGGGACAGCCTTTTTGCTCGCCGGGTATATTCTTATTCTGTATACTGCGAGTTGTTTATATCGTTAAATTTTAAGTGTGAGTGTGTGAAAAATCTCACAACAAAAAAATATGCAATATCCATTCTGACTTTCTTCACTTAAACTGACTTTTAAGCATAAAGCTAAGGTTCCAGAAAAGACAAAATTTAAAGAAGAATGATAATACTGAATGATAACAAAAGATTTTGATTCCTAACCTGGGTACAGTGGCGTGCCTAGGGTATTTGGCACCCGGGGCGGGTACCCCCCCCCGAAACAATAATCTCCCCTTATATATAATTTACTTAGGCCCCTTGCACACGAGCGAGTATTCGCGCGGATGCGATGCGGGAGGTGAACGCATTGCACCCGCACTGAATACTGACCCATTCATTTCTATGGGGCTGTGCACACGAGCGGTGATTTTCACGCATCACTTTTGCGTTGCGTGAAAATCGCAGCATGCTCCTCTTTGTGCGTTTTTCACGTAACGCAGGCCCCATAGAAATGAATGGGGTTGCGTGAAAATCGCAAGCATCCGCAAGCAAGTGCGGATGCGGTGCGATTTTCACGCACGGTTGCTAGGAGACGATCGGGATGGAGACCCGAACCTTATTATTTTCCCTTATAACATGGTTATAAGGGAAAATAATAGCATTCTGAATACAGAATGCATAGTAAAACAGGGCTGGAGGGGTTAAAAAAAAATAAAAAGTCATTTAACTCACCTTTATCCACTTGCTCGCGTAGCCGGCATCTCCGTCTGACTCTTTTACTGTCTAGGACCTGTGGAGAGCATTAACTATAGTTTAAGGACCTGGGATGACGTCACTCCGGTCATCACATGGTACGTCACATGATCTTTTACCATGGTGATTCACCATGGTAAAAGATCATGTGACGTACCATGTGATGACCAGAGTGACGTCATCCCAGGTCCTTAAACTATAGTTAATGCTCTCCACAGGTCCTAGACAGTAAAAGAGTCAGACGGAGATGCCGGCTACGCGAGCAAGTGGATAAAGGTGAGTTAAATGACTTTTTTTTTTTTTTTAACCCCTCCAGCCCTGTTTTACTATGCATTCTGTATTCAGAATGCTATTATTTTCCCCTATAACCACGTTATAAGGGAAAATAATACTATTTACAGAACACCGATCCCAAGCCCGAACTTCTGTGAAGAAGTTCGGGTTTGGGTACCAAACACGCGCGATTTTTCTCACGCGAGTGCAAAACGCATTACAAGGTTTTGCACTCGCGCGGAAAAATCGCGGGTGTTCCCGCAACGCACCCGGACATTTTTCCGCAATGCCCGTGTGAAAGAGGCCTTACAGTTCTGAAGACTCAGGGGTGCTGGCTGGCTTGGCCGGGCAGAAGGAGTGTGGGAGACTGTGAGGCCTTTTTCTCCAAGGTGCTCTGGATCAGTGCTCTGGGCAGCTGGGCTCCGGGCTGGAAGTGGGCACAATAAGAAAAATATATTTTTCATTACACCTCAGGTCAGACCACCAATCAGACCCCCAATGTTAATCAGACCTCAGGTAACAGCCCCAATAAGATCCCCAATGTTAATAAGACCTCAGATCACACCTCAGCTCAGACCCCAATATGAATGACCCCCAATCAGACCTCAGATAAGAGCCCCATGCCTCTCCAGCAGCCCCCAGTGCCTCTCCAGCAGCCCCCAGTGCCTCTCATCAGCCCCCCAGCGCCTCTCATCAACCAGTAATAACAGCCCCCCCAATCATGTGCCAGTAATAACAGGCCCCCCCCATTATGTGCCAGTAATAACAGCCCCCCCCAATCATGTGCCAGTAATAACCCCCCCCCCCCCCCAATCATGTGCCAATAATAACAGGGCCCCTCCATTATGTGCCAGTGATAACAGCCCCCCCAATCATGTGCCAGTAATAACAGCCCCCCCCCAATCATGTGCCAGTAATAACAGCCCCCCCAATCACGTGCCAGTAATAACAGGCCCCCCCTATTATGTGCCAGTAATAGCCCCCCCCCACTATGTGCCAGTAATAACAGGGCCCGGCCCCCTCAATCATGTTCCAGTAAAAGTATTGTGCCGGCAGCCTATCAGAGGAACAGGAAAGGGACACACCTCTCCCCTGCTCCTCCGCACAGCCTTCTGTTTGTATTGCTGTCCTGAGGACGGCGATACAAACGGATCACTATGGAGATGAGCACTTCCACAATTGAAGCGCTCATCTCAGTGCCCCGCCGCCGCACACATTGCCCCGCTGGGGGGGATTTCACCATACTTGTCCCCCCCCCCGCATTATTTCCTGGGGGGGATCCGTCCCCCCCGCTTCCTACGCCCATGGATGTGAGGGGGTCACCATCTGGGGCCCCTAAGATGAGACATATGATACTCCATTTGAATATATCTGTGACTACATTGAATAAGCTATGAATAAGATAACATGCAGTTTGTGTGACTGGCCACTAGAGGCCCTTAGTCGGGCAGCCCTCTAAGAACTAATGGAGCGAGATGTTTACAATTAATATAAAAAGAAAAGTACAGGTGAAACTCGAAAAATTAGAATATCGTGCAAAAGTCCATTTATTTCAGTAATGCAAATGAAAAGGAATTGCATCAATGCAGCTT
The DNA here is from genome assembly GCF_905171765.1 of Bufo bufo. Lineage (NCBI taxonomy): Eukaryota > Metazoa > Chordata > Amphibia > Anura > Bufonidae > Bufo > Bufo bufo. Next base: position 661,405,977 of record NC_053389.1, read on the forward strand.
AAAATTAGAATTTTGTGAAAAAGTTCAATATTCTAGGCTAAAAATGTCACACTCTAGTCAGCTAATTAATCCATACCCCCTGAGCAAAGGGTACCTGAGATTGTGACTTTGGGGTTTCATAAGCTCTAAGCCATAATCATCCAAATTATACCAAATAAAGGCTTGAAATATCTCGCTTTGCATGTAATGAGTCTATCTCATATGTTAGTTTCACCTTTAAAGTTGCATTACTGAAATAAATGAACTTTGCACAATATTCAAATTTTTGGAGTTTCGCCTGTAATCTTGTAGCTGCACAGGATTCTTATTGAAATGGACTGTTAAAATTAGCTTCTTATTTATTTTATTTGTCATGTGCAGGGGGTCCAAGGCAGACCTCCGAGACGTCATACGAGCAGATCACAGGCAAATAGAACAGACATTACTGAAAAGCAGGTAAACAGAAGTGGTAACAATACCACTGGACCAAGAGTACCGGAGGACCACAGCAACACCCGGAGGGCGGAGCTGGTGAGCCCCATACTTCACAGAGCCCCAGATGGTGGGGATGACTGGGCCGACGGCTCACTGGTCACACCTCCAGGTAGGTCCCAGAATGCTTGGCCCCTAATTGCCAGGAACAGGCTGGTGAAACCTCCAGCCGGACAGACAAACAGAACCAGAGGTACACACAGGTTAGCGATTTCCCCCTTCCGGAGAAAACATGAAACAAACATACAGGGCAGGAACAGATAACGGACGCAGTTATGCACTTCTAGGCGCTCGGATACGCTCTGCTAGGCGAAAACAGGGAACATATAACATAAGATAGTCAAGTACAGAACAGAACATGGCAAAGCACATAACAGGACAGGAACCGGAGCACAGACACTTGATGCAAAACCAGGCAACAGAACGTAGAAGGGTAGAAGGAAAACCCCCAGGAACAGAAGCGAGTTGCTACACCTAGCCAGGCACAGACAGGACTCAGGACAGACTGACCCCCAGAACCAGGACTATATAGCTGGGTAACAAGGCACCTGGGAAGCCACACCCAGGCACAACAGACAGGGGAAGTTAACCCCAACAGAACCGGATTAAAGATACACAGGAACAACACACAGGCGAATACAGGGACGGGCGTAGCCCCTGGCAACCAGCATACATGGATACAGAACTGGGCGTTGCTGTAGGCAACCAGCATACTCAAATACAGAATCACCCGCAGCCAGTACGCAAAAGGCGTGCAGCCAGCCTGCACGGCAACACACGTCACGGTGAACTGCACCGTGACATTGTTAGGGCTCATGCACACGACCGTATGCCCTCCGAGACATACGGTCCGTGAGCGGGCCATATTTCCCGGAGAGGCATACATCGTGACACGGGAGCGCACAGCATCATAGGTTACTATGATTCTGTGCGCATCGGGCAGCCTGCGGGGCTATTGTCCCGCACTCATAATATCATATGATGTATGCCGCTCCGGGACATATGGCCCGCTCACGGACCGTATGTCTTGGAGGGCATACAGTCGTGTGCATGAGCCCTTATTTTGTTGCCATGTCCTGACTTCTTGGGAAATGCTAGAGGGGCTGGGGAGAGGAAGTGGCAGAAGGACAGAAAGTCGGCGGTTGGAGAGCAACGGATTCTGACTTGTCTGCTAAGCTGCCTGAGGTGTCCTGTGACCAGCCAGAGATTAAAGGCTTCATCCACAGTGATCTGTAGTCTTCGTTTATAATCAGGAGCCTGCATGCCCTGAGGCCAGTATTGGATCATCCATCTAGAAAACCAAGCTGCCATTCAGGCAAGTGGATCCGGTGGGGTGATGGGCATTACCAGTATCCGGGAGGGATAGTGTGGGATTTTTTTCTGTATTTGGCCTCTGTGAGCCACAGTGCCCCTCAGCCGGGATCCCAGGTACATAGGCCCCAAATTTGGTGTTGATTCCTAGTGGTTCTGGTTCTCTGTGTTTGGTTAGGAGATCCTGCCGTATTTAGTGGCACATTTAGGCAAAATATAAATCCTTAAAGGTACAGTACCTAAATAAGGGAATTCCCGGCTAAGGTCGCACTGTGGACAATCTTGGGTTGCTAGCAGGCCAGAGTGATTGTACCACCACTTCAGTACAGTATGGTCTGGCTGGATGACGGTGTACATTATATTGTATATAGTTTTCTCCTCTAGAGTCAGTAAAGTTATTTTGGTTCACACAGCTCACTGTCTGAGCATTCATTCTTGTGTGGTTCACTGTATCTCAACGAACTCCCTCGGGTCCCCCTCTTACAAATAGAAAATGAAAAAAAAAATGCATGGTTGCCAGAAAATGGGTGTACTTGTACCCCAGAGGCTGTTTAAAAGCAACATGTCGGGCGTAAACCAGTCCATCCAAATTTGTGCTGCAAAAGCCAAAAGGTAATCTTTCCCTTCTGAACCCTGCAGCATAACCGCATGTATGGCATTTCTGTACCCAGTAGAACCCACCTAACAATTTAAAGTATGTGGTGTGTCTCAGATAGCACCAGCTGGGCACAACATACTGGGCACTGAAATGAAGTACATTATGTCACGAGGAAACAATCTAAGAACAACTTTGAAAAGTAAAAGCGTTCCAAAGTTATTACCACATAAAGTGATACATGTCAGATTTGCTAAATTTGACCTTGTCAGGAAGGTGAAAACCGGCTGTTTCCTGAAGGGGTTAAATAATCAATTACACGTTAATGCACATACACTCACCTAAAGAATTATTAGGAACACCTGTTCTATTTCTCATTAATGCAATTATCTAGTCAACCAATCACATGGCAGTTGCTTCAATGCATTTAGGGGGGTGGTCCTGGTCAAGACAATCTCCTGAACTCCAAACTGAATGTCAGAATGGGAAAGAAAGGTGATTTTACGCAATTTTGAGCGTGGCATGGTTGTTGGTGCCAGACGGGCCGGTCTGAGTATTTCACAATCTGCTCAGTTACTGTGATTTTCACGCACAACCATTTCTAGGGTTTACAAAGAATGGTGTGAAAAGGGAAAAACATCCAGTATGCGGCAGTCCTGTGGGCAAAAATGCCTTGTGGATGCTAGAGGTCAGAGGAGAATGGGCCGACTGATTCAAGCTGATAGAAGAGCAACGTTGACTGAAATAACCACTCGTTACAACCGAGGTATGCAGCAAAGCATTTGTGAAGCCACAACACGCACAACCTTGAGGCGGATGGGCTACAACAGCAGAAGACCCCACCGGGTACCACTCATCTCCACTATAAATAGGAAAAAGAGGCTACAATTTGCACGAGCTCACCAAAATTAGACTGTTGAAGACTGGAAAAATGTTGCCTGGTTTGATGTGATGAGTCTCGATATCTGTTAAGACATTCAAATGGTAGAGTCCGAATTTGGCGTAAACAGAATGAGAACATGTATCCATCCTCTGATGGCTACTTCCAGCAGGATAATGCACCATGTCACAAAGCTCGAATCATTTCAAATTGGTTTCTTGAACATGACAATGAGTTCACTGTACTAAAATGGCCCCCACAGTCACCAGATCTCAACCCAATAGAGCATCTTTGGGATGTGGTGGAACGGGAGCTTCGTGCCCTGCATGTGCATCCCTCAAATCTCCATAACTGCAAAATGCTATCCTATCAACAATTCTAAAGAATGCTATCAGCACCTTGTTGAATCAATGCCACGTAGAATTAAGGCAGTTCTAAAGGCAAAAGGGGGTCCAACACTGTATTAGTATGGTGTTCCTAATAATTCTTTAGGTGAGTTTACATTTACAGACACCCTTGCAAACAGACGCACTCAAAACAACACATACAGGTGAAAGTCGAAAGATTTGAATATCGTGCAAAAGTCCATTTATTTCAGTAATGCAAATTAAAAGGAATTGCATTAATTCAGCTTAAAATTAGAATTTTGTGAAAATGTTCAATATTCTAGGCTCAAAGAGTCACACTCTAGTCAGCTAATTAATCCATACCCCCTGAGCAAAGGGTACCTCGAAATTGTGACTTTGGGGTTTCATAAACTGTAAACCATAATCATCCAAATTATATCAAATACAGGCTTGAAATATCTCACTTTGCATGTAGTGAGACTATCTCATATGTTGGTGTCACCTTTTAAGTTGCATTACTGAAATAAATGAACTTTGCACAATATTCAAATTTTTCGAGTTTCACCTGTACAGTTCACACAATCATTGGAGGTACACACATGCTCTATACACTGCCATATATCAAGGTGCATGACATAACAAGCAACCTATATGCTAATTTTGGTGCAAATGTATAACTTTTCATATTTTGCAAACTAGTTCTCTTTAGTCGTCTAGGACTAGGTAGTTCTGTGATGGTCCCACCCCAATTGCTAATTAGAGTACAAATGTAAAAAAGATAAACCAGGGCTACAAAACTGAAGCCTTCTCCTTAGGATAGACCATAAATATCAGATCAACTCTCAGCACCCCCTACACCTACTGATCATCTGATTGAAGGGGCTATGGTGCTTCAAGGGAGTCTGTCAGTAGATTTGTACCTATGACACTGGCGGACCTGTTACATGTGCACTTGGCAGCTGAAGGCATCTGTGTTGGGCCCATGTTCATATGTGCCGCATTGCTGAGAAAAATTTTATTTTAATATATGGAAATGAGCCTCTAGAAGCAATGGCTTCTGCTCTTAGAGGCTCTGCTCTTTCTGCAACTGCCGTGTCCTGCGTCATGAAGTTTTCACTTCCTGAACCTGTGAATTTAAAGGGGTTTTGCTATCACATACAATAGGGGCATATCTCTAGGATATACCCCCATTGTTTGATAGGTATGGGTCCCACCTCTGGGACCCGCAGCTACAACGAGAACGGAGCGGGGAAATTAATGGAGGGTGCACTGCGCATGCGCAGCTGCCCTCCATTCATTTCAATGGGGCCTCTGAAAATAGCCGAGCACTGGCTCGGCTATTTTCGTCTGCCCCATAGAAATGAATGGGAGCAGGGGTCACACGTGCGTGGAAACCTGGGGGTCCTCCAGCCACAGCTCTCCCCGCTCCTTTCTCCTTGAAGGTGTGGGTCCCAGAGGTGGGATCTGCACCTATCAGACAATGGGGTCATATCCTAGCGATATGCCCCCATTGTATGTGATGGAATACCCTTTTAAGTGGAGAGGGTGTGGCAAAGAAAGCCTCTAGGTGTTACTGCAATGCCCCCATTGCTCCTAGAGGGTTATTTGTATATATTAAAATATTTTTCTCAGCAAAGTGGGCACATATGAACATGGGACCAACACAGAAGCCTTCAGCTGCCAAGTGCACATATAACAGTTCAGCCAGTTTTATAGGTACAAATCTGCTCTTTAACTTCCCCACCCTCTAATGATTATGAGATGATGTTTCTTGTCTGTGTCTGTATATACAGGAAGAAGACAGAGGAGAGAAAATATCGGCTTATTGTCACTCCTCTAGTAGCCAGTGTGAAAACTGGAAAAATGTGCAAAAATATGTATAATAGAAATAAGCCACTCCTCATGATCTATCCCCTTAACCCCTTATACCCTTGAGTTTTTTTTTTTTTCGTTTTTCGCTCCCTGCCTTCCCAGAGCCATAATTTTTTTATTTTTCCTTTCACTTGGTATCCCGGCCTGGATTCCTGCTGACATGCCACCGCTGCACTACAATAATACACTCGTATGATCTATACGAGTGTATTACTGTAGTGCAGCGGAGGCATGAAGTGCACGGCGTCATAGCAACCAATGACGCCGTGCGCTCCTGCTGTCAGCAGGAATCCAGGCCGGGATACCACAGACCGCTCACGGCCATTATCGAATGTCGGAAATAAAAAACCCGTAAAATGGGGTCACTTGTGGGGTAGTTATACTGCCCTGGCAATTTAGGGGCCCTAATGTGTGCGAAGTAGTTTGAAATCAAAATGTGTAAAAAATGACCTGTGAAATCCTAAAGGTGCTCTTTGGAATGTGGGCCCATTTGCCCACCTAGGCTGCAAAAAAGTGTCACACATCTGGTATTGCCGTACTCAGGAGAAGTTGGGCAATGTGTTTTGGGGTGTCATTTTACATATACCAATGCTGGGTGAGATAAATATCTCGGCAAAAGACAACTTTTCCCATTTTTTTTATACAAAGTTGGCATTTGACCGAGATATTTATCTCACACAGCATGGGTATATGTAAAATGACACCCCAAAACACATTCCCCAACTTCTCCTGAGTACGGCGATACCAGATGTGTGACACTTTTTTGCAGCCTAGGTGGGCAAACGGGCCCACATTCCAAAGAGCACCTTTAGGATTTCACAGGTCATTTTTTACACATTTTGATTTCAAACTACTTCCCACACATTAGGGCCCCTAAATTGCCAGGGCAGTATAACTACCCCACAAGTGACCCCATTTTGGAAAGAAGACACCCCAAGATATTTCGTGATGGGCATAGTGAGTTCATGGAAGTTTTTATTTTTTGTCACAAGTTAGTGGAATATGAGACTTTGTAAGGAAAAAAAATAATAATAAAATCAGCATTTTCCGCTAACTTGTGACAAAAAATAAAAAGTTCTATGAACTCACTATGCCCATCAGCGAATACCTTAGGGTGTCTACTTTCCGAAATTGGGTCATTTGTGGGGTTTTTCTACTGTCTGGGCATTGTAGAACCTCAGGAAACATGACAGGTGCTCAAAAAGTCAGAGCTGCTTCAAAAAGGGGAAATTAAAATTTTTGTACCATGGTTTGTAAACGCTATAGCTTTTATCCAAACCATTTTTTGTTACCCAAACATTTTTTTTTTATCAAAGACATGTAGAACAATAAATTTAGAGAAAAATTTATATATGGATGTCGTTTTAAAAAAAAAAAATTACAACTGAAAGTGAAAAATGTCGTTTTTTTGCAAACAAATCTGTAAATATCGATTAATAACGAAAAAAGTAAAAATGTCAGCAGCAATGAAATACCAGCAAATGAAAGCTCTATTAGTGAGAAGAAAAGGAGGTAAAATTCATTTGGGTGGTAAGTTGCATGACCGAGCAATAAACCGTTAAAGTTGTGGAGTGCCGATTTGTAAAAAAGGGCCTGGTCACTAGGGGGCTATAAACCTGTGGTCCTTAAGTGGTTAAAAACTGTATTTATTTGTTTACACCTTTTTTTTATAGTTCCCAAAGGGAACTATAACAAGCAATCATTAGATTGCTATGTCTGCCCTCACGGGCAGGGCCCTCTCTCCTTCTGTACCAGTCTGTAACTCGTCTTGTTCATGCTTAGTGCAATTGTCTGTATTATGTATGTATACCCCTTATCATATGTACAGTGCCATGGAATGAATGGTGCTTTAATAATAAATAATAATAATATTCTTATAGACTCCAATGCATTCTGCTCAGGAGAGGGCGCCATCTTTAAAGACCAGGACAGCGCAGTACTAGTACGGTGCTGGTCAAGAAGGGGTTAAAGCATGTCTGGGATAAGCATAAATCCCTCATAAGACAAAAAGATAATTCAAAGCATATACAAAACAGTAAAAATGATTTAAAAAAAAGATAAACACGTAAGGACAGACGGAAAGGACAACTTAGTCTTTTCCTGTTGTCACAGTTCCATGTTTCTATGGAACGATGCAGTATTATCTTTGTGATAACTGTAAAGATAATCATATTAACAAGTTTTAATACAAAAGACATATGGACAGCAAAACGTTCATTGAGGTTTTTCCATCTGTCTCACAATTCTTCTGTGGGTTTGGAAGGCATCTTATTTAACTATGTAAAGTTTTAATAATGAAACAATAAGACATAAAATACAAATATCCTACTATATATAAAAGAGAAATATGTATTGAGGGGTTTAGCTCCTATATAAAAGCATCGTTTGGCCATGGGTGTTATGCGTGGCTTCCCAGTCTAGGATGGTGGAAGAAATCAGGATGAAAGCTTTAACTTAACCAAGGCAAACATAAAAGGGGTCCTCCGGCCCTGCCTAAAAAAGTGCACCAAAATCTAAACTGTGGAGAGAAGATTAGGACAGTCATACCCCCAGCAGCTGCTGCATTCCCAGGATCCTCTTTACGGTCACGTGACTGCTCCACCAACGTTTTCTTATCTACTGGTCCCTCGCCGTCTTCTTCTCTTCCTCTGTTAAGCAGGAGACGGCTCATCACTGACGTCACTGCCTCCTTCCGGCCATCTCTGGTCCTGTCGCACAACTGTACATGCGCCGGGACCTATTTGTTTTCTGAGTGTACAGGCTTCTGTGTGAAGCCTGTACTGACTCATACACAGCACAATATAAGCGCTCTGTATGAGTCACAGCATAGCCATCAGCCACAGAGGTTGATTGCCATGCTGTGGATGTCACTAGAAGCTGGGGCATTGCTAGGGTCTCAAAAGATCCGGGGCCTAAGCCCCAATGCATATGGCCCAATTCTCTAAGTCGTCTAACAGTACTCAGTCTTTTTGGGTATGAGTCTATCAGCATGGCACATTTTGACTTGGCAAGATTTGCCCACTCTTCTTTGCGAAAAAACACCAAATCTGTCAAATTGCGAGGGCATCTCCTGTGCACAGCCCTCTTCAGATCACCCCACAGATTTTCAATCTGATTCAGGTCTGGGCTCTGGCTGGGCCATTCCAAAACTTTAATCTTCTTCTGGTGAAGCCATTCCTTTGTTGATTTGGATGTATGCTTTGGGTCGTTGTCATGCTGAAAGATGAAGTTGCTCTTCATGTTCAGCTTTCTAGCAGAAGCCTGAAGGTTTTGTGCCAATATTGACTGGTGGGTATGGTGTTCTTTTGGTGCAGTGTTGTTTTTGGGCCAAACATATATCTTTGTCACCACCAGTTATCTGAGAAGCTCTGACAGACGTTCTTTAGTACCTCTTGCTTGAGGTTCTTTTGTTTTGCTTTCGTTTTGTCATCTCATTTCCCTCTCTCAGCTGTCATCTAGTTGCACTGATTGCATCCCTTTAAATCCCCTCCCATACTGCATCACTTTGCGGATTGTCCTCATGCTAGATGTTGCAACTGCTGCCTCTACAGATAAGTCTGTTCTTTTGTTTGTGTTTTCCTGTTGGCTTGATCCTAGGTGACCCTGACTCCCTCCGTATTAAGTGTAGGGAGCCGGTGGCCGTGTCCCCTCACTATTATAGGGTGTTCAGGTGTCATACAGTCGAGGCATGAGGGCATGCAATTATCTATCATAGAGATCTTTGCATGGGCTGAGCAGTCAGGGAGAGCGCTAGGGCTTTTACAGGGCTCACCCTTATGTTCCTTAGTTTGGGATCAAGTCAGTCGGATCTTTATCTGTTACTTATTATTTCCTGCAACACCATCCGTGACATTATAAACCGCCAAAACCGTCTTAAGCATGGATCCGGTTTTAGCCTTGACGGACAGCATGTGGGGTTTTTCACTGGAGGTCGCAGAGCTCCGTAAAACTGTATCTCAGTTTCAGGTGACCGGTTCTGCTTGCGTTCATAGAGTTTGTTCTGAGCCTAAGATCTCGCTTCCAGATACCTTCTCTGGGGGTAGTGAGAATTTTGTTCATTTTAGAGAGGCTTGAAAACTTAATTTTCGCCTACTTCCCTACTTCCCCATTCCTCTGGTGATGAGGAGCAGAGGGTGGGGATCATCATCTCACTGCTCAGGGATAACGCTCAGTCTTGGGCCTTTTCGCTGCCGGTGGGGGCACGGCCCCTCCGATCAGTGGATGAATTTTTTGTAGCCCTGGGTCAGATATATGATGATCCGGATCGTGTTGCTCTGGCTGAATCTAAACTGCGTCTTTTATGCCAGGGTAAACAATCCGCAGAGTTATACTGTTCAGAATTTTGGAGATGGGCAGCTGATACTGGTTGGAATGATGCTGCACTCCAAAGTCAATTTTGCCATGGTCTTTCAGAGGGATTGAAGGATGCATTTGCCTTTCATGAGAGACCTACCTCCTTGGAGTCTGCCATGTCTCAGGCTGTTCGTATTGACAGGTGTCTTAGAGAGAGAGGAGAGATCACTCCTTCCTGTCATACTCAGTCCAAAGATAGTGGGGCGGTCTCATTCAGTGCGCAGGGGTCTCAGTCTCTCTCAATCCCCTTTGAGCAGGAGCCCATGCAGCTGGGTTTGTTTGCCTCTAACAACAGAGGATTCAGCTCTCAGAGGAGGGTTTGTTTCTGTTGTGGAGGTATAAATCATTTGGCAAATGTTTGTCCCTCTAGGAGATTCAGGGAGTTTTTAGAGAATAATATAGAAACAAAAAGAAAAAAGTCCTCTAAAAACATTCCATCTGTTACTATTGGCAAGATTGATGCGGAAATTGAAGGTTTTCCGTTTCCTTGTAGTTCCCATTTTGGCCTACCTGCCAGGGTGGCGCTAGAGAGCAAGAACATTGTTTGTGAGATTTTTGTAGATAGTGGAGCAGCTGTCAATCTCATTGATAATCAATTTGCTATAACACATGGTTTCCAGGTATGCACTTTGGGAAAGGACATACCTGTTTTTGCTATTGATTCCGCTCCACTTTCTCATTAAAAAATCATTAAAGGGCATAGTTCACAATATCCGTTTGACTGTGGGTGATGCTCATGTTGAGGATGTGTCATGTTTCGTCCTAGGCGGGTTACCTACTCCTCTAGTGTTGGGGCTACCCTGGCTCACTAAACATAACCCCACCATTGATTGGCAAGCGAGGCAAATAAATGGTTGGAGTGACTTTTGCAGAGAGAATTGCCTCTCGACGTTTCTTTCAGAGGTTTCTACTAAGACTGTACCATCTTTTCTTTCTGAATTTTCGGATGTGTTTTCTGAGAGTCGTGTTCAGGAGCTGCCCCCTCACCGGGAGTACGATTGCCCTATTAATCTCATCCCAAGCGCCAAGCTGCCTAAATCTCGTTTATACAATCTCTCCCAACCTGAAAGGGTCGCTATGCGTTCTTATATCTCTGAGAGCCTGAGAAAGGGACACATACGACCCTTGAAGTCACCTGTTGCCGCTGGTTTCTTTTTTGTTAAGAAAAAAGATGGTTCTTTAAGACCATGTCTGGATTTCAGGGAGCTGAACAGTATCACAATTCGTGACCCATATCCGCTTCCTCTGATCCCGGACCTGTTTAACCAGATTGTTGGGGCTAAAGTTTTTTCCAAGTTGGATTTAAGAGGGGCATACAACCTGGTCAGGGTCAGAGAAGGGGACGAATGGAAGACGGCCTTCAATACCCCTGAGGGCCATTTGGTTATGCCTTTTGGTTTGATGAATGCTCCAGCCATCTTCCAACATTTTGTGAACAGCATTTTTTATCATTTAATGGGGAAATTTGTACTTGTGTATCTAGATGACATTTAGATTTTTTCTCCTGATTTCAAAACTCATAGGGACCACCTACGTCAGGTTTTGCTCATTCTGCAGGAGAATAAATTGTACGCTAAACTGGAGAAATGTGTGTTTGCGGTTCCAGAAATTCAATTTCTGGGTTTTCTTCTCTCCGCTTCTGGTTTTCGCATGGACCCCGAGAAGGTCCGCGCTGTGCTTGATTGGGAGCTTCCAGAGAATCAGAAGGCGCTGATGAGCTTTTTAGGTTTTGCCAATTATTACAGGAAGTTCATTTTGAATTATTCCTCTATTGTTAAGCCACTGACTGATATGACTAGAAAGGGGGTAGATTTTTCCTCCTGGTCGGTAGAGGCGCGTAAGGCCTTTTCTAGTATCAAAGAGAGTTTTGCTTCCGCTCCCATCTTGGTACAACCTGATATCTCTCTGCCCTTCATTGTTGAGGTGGACGCTTCTGAGGTGGGTGTGGGTGCGGTTTTGTCTCAGAGTCCCTCTCCTGCCAAATGGCGACCGTGTGCCTTTTTCTCGAAGAAACTCTCCTCTGCAGAGAGAAATTACGATGTGGGAGATAGGGAGCTGTTGGCCATCAAGTTAGCTTTTGAGGAATGGCGCCATTGGCTAGAGGGAGCCAGACACCCTATTACCGTGTTTACCGACCATAAGAATCTGGCCTACTTGGAGTCAGCCAAGCCTCTGAACCCGAGACAGGCCAGATGGTCTTTATTCTTTTCCATGTTTAATTTTGTTGTCACGTTCCGCCCCGGGGTTAAAAATGTGAAGGCCGATGCCCTGTCACGTTGTTTTCCGGGAGGGGGGAACTTTGAAGACCCGGGTCCCATTTTGGCTAAAGGGGTGGTTGTGTCTGCTCTTTATCCTGAATTGGAGGCAGAGGTTCAGGCAGCCCAGGCAGAGGATCCTGATCTTTGTCCTCCTGGGAGGTTGTTTGTGCCTCTCGCTTTACGACACAAGGTTTTTAAGGAGCACCACGATACTGTCCTTGCTGGGCACCCAGGGGGTAGAGCCACAGTGGATCTCATTTCTCGGAGATTCTGGTGGCCGGCTCTTCGTAAGTCGGTTGAGGGTTTTGTGGCAGCTTGCGAGACCTGCGCTCGTGTCAAAGTCCCTCATTAACGGCCATCATGTCCTCTCCTTCCGTTACCCATTCCTTCCCGTCCTTGGAAACATTTGTCCATGGATTTCATTACGGACCTGCCTCGTTCCTCAGGGAAGACTGTGATTCTGGTGGTGGTGGACCGTTTTAGCAAAATGGCGCATTTTATTCCTTTTCCTGGGTTGCCCAACGCTAAAATGCTGGCGCAGGCATTTATTGATCACATTGTCAAATTGCATGGTATTCCTTCAGACATAGTCTCTGATAGGGGCACGCAGTTTGTTTCCAGATTCTGGAAGGCTTTCTGTTCTCGCTTGGGGGTTCGATTGTCATTCTCTTCTGCTTTCCACCCGCAGTCGAATGGCCAGACAGAGCGCGTCAATCAGAATCTGGAGACATATCTGCGCTGTTTTGTGGCGGAGAATCAGGAGGATTGGTGTTCTTTTCTCTCCCTTGCTGAGTTTGCTTTAAATAACCGTCGTCAGGAGTCCTCTGATAAGTCACCATTTTTTGGTGCATATGGGTTTCATCCACAGAGGGGGCTTCTGGTTTACCTGATGAGGAGAGATTCTCCTCGTCTTTGTCATCTATTTGGCAAAAGATTCAGGATAATCTAAAGAGCATGAGTGAGAGATATAAGCGTGTGGCGGATAAGAGACGTGTGCCTGGTCCGGACCTGAATGTTGGTGATCTGGTGTGGTTGTCTACTAAGAATATCAAATTGAAGGTTCCCTCCTGGAAGTTGGGTCCTAAGTTTATCGGGCCTTACAAAATCTTGTCCGTCATCAATCCCGTTGCCTACCGTCTTGATCTTCCTCAGACTTGGAAGATCCATAATGTTTTTCACAAGTCCCTATTAAAACCTTATGTCCAACCCACTGTACCCTCCTCTTTGCCTCCTCCTCTGATTGTGGTTGATGGTAATCTTGAATTTCAGGTCTCTAGGATTGTGGACTCTCGTATTCTCCGCAGTTCTCTCCAGTACCTCGTTCATTGGGAGGGTTATGGTCCTGAGGAGAGGATGTGGGTCCCAGTGACGGACATTAAGGCCTCTCGTCTCATCAGGGCTTTCCATAGGTCCCATCCTGAGAAGGTGGGCTCTGAGTGTCCGGAGTCCACTCGTAGAAGGAGGGGTACTGTCACCACCAGATATCTGAGAAGCTCTGACAGACATTCTTTAGTACCTCTTGCTTGAGGTTCTTTTGTTTTGCTTTCGATTTGTCATCTAGTTTCCCTATCTCAGCTGTCATCTAGTTGCACTGATTGCATCCCTTTAAATCCCCTCCCATACTGCATCACTTTGCGGTTTATACAACTTCCTGGATTGTCCTCATGCTAGATGTTGCAACTGCTGCCTCTACAGATATGTCTGTTCTTTTGTTTGTTTTCCTGTTGGCTTGATCCTAGGTGACCCTGACTCCCTCCGTATTAAGTGTAGGGAGCCGGTGGCCGTGTCCCCTCACTATTATAGGGTGTTCAGGTGTCATACAGTCGAGGCATGAGGGCATGCAATTATCTATCATAGAGATCTTTGCATGGGCTGAGCAGTCAGGGAGAGCGCTAGGGCTTTTACAGGGCTCACCCTTATGTTCCTTAGTTTGGGATCAAGTCAGTCGGATATTTATCTGCTACTTATTATTTCCTGCAACACCATCCGTGACAATCTTTTGGAATTATGGCCAAAAAGTTCAACCTTGGTTTCATCAGACCATAACACCTTTTTCCACATGCTTTTGGGAGACTTCAGATGCGTTTTTGCAAAATGTAGCCTGGCTTGGATGTTTTTCTTCGTCAGAAAAGGCTTTCGTCTTGCCACTCTACCCCATAGCCTAGACATATGAAGAATACGGGATATTGTTGTCACATGTACCACACAGCCAGTACTTGCCAGATATTCCTGCAGCTCCTTTAATGTTGCTGTAGGCCTCTTTGTAGCCTTCCAGACCAGTTTTCTTCTCGTCTTTTCATAAATTTTGGAGGGACGTTCAGTTCTTGGTAATGTCACTGTTGTGCCATATTTTCTCCACTTGATGATGACTGTCTTCACTGTGTTCCATGGTATATCTAATGCCTTGGAAAGTCTTTTGTACCCTTCTGATGACTGATACCTTTTAACAATGAGATCCCTCTGATGCTTTGGAAGCTCTCTGTGGACCATGGATTTTGCTGTGGGATGCGACTAAGAAAATTTCAGGAAAGACCAACTAGAGCAGCTGAACTTTATTTGGAGTTAAGCAGATGCACTTTAAATGATGGCAGGTGTATGATGACTCCTATTTAACATGATTTTGAATGTGATTGCTTAATTCTGAACACAGTTACATCCCCAGTTATAAGAGGGTGTGCACACTTATTCAACCACATTACTTTAGTTTTTGTATTTGTTTTCTTCCCTCCACCTAAAAGATTTCAGTTTCTTTTTCAATTGAGTTGTACAGTTTATAGGTCACATTAAAGATGGAAAAAGTTCTGAAATCATTTATCTTTGTCAAATTTTTTTACATCACAGAAACCTGACATTTTAATAGGGGTGTGTAGACTTTTTATATCCACTGTGTGTGTGTATATATATATATATATATATATATATATATATATATATATAATGTGTATGGCAGCCTTTGTATTATACTGTATATACAAAGTTGGAAGGCTGTCTTGGGCATTAGATATGGATATATTTTTATATATTACAGCACCATGTAAATAACATCAGGCCCTCCAATGCAGCCCCATGTAAATCACATTACTCCGCCTTACCTTCAGCTTCTCCAACATACAGTTCCAGAAATAAAGTGTACATGAATGAAATTTATCTTATCTCATACACATTGCTATGATTTTTCCACACAAGAATCCATGGAGGAAAAACCAGATGCCACATTGTATACAGGTAACCTAATGCTAGCCAGTGCAAGCCAGGGGCTTATAAACCCACAACAATCTAAGGCTGGGTTCACATCGCCATTGTGAACTCTGGTAATCTGTTCCAGCAAAGGAATAGACTGCCGGAGTTCACACCATCCGGCATTGCCGGATTCAACCATTCACCTCTGGACCTATAGACTATCATGGGCAGGGGCGGACTGGGAACTTAAAGTGGCCTTGGAATATAAACAAAAAGTGTCCCTATTTTATAGGCATGTCCAAATTAACAGAAGGCGGGGCAACACAAGTAGGCGGGGTTAACAATACCATAGTACAAAATACCATCCCAGCAGAATCAAATAACTCAGTGTAGCACAATATACTGCCCCAAAAGCTTGCCCTCTGTGGTGGCCATCAATAGATGCAATTTTCTGCCCTCTTCCTCCAGTTCTCTCTAGTTAAGATATGGAGCTGGGGGCTTAGGAGGTGAGGTGTGGGCCACAGCAGTTCAATTCAGGTGGGCATGTGCGGTCACTGGCTGGGTACATGAGTACCTGATTCCTTACAGCATTAATTACAGTTGAGAGCTCATTATGTACCTGGTCAGCGGCAAAGAGGAGGACTTCGGTGGCTTCCTGGGCATCGGCCCGCCAGGAAATTTCCCTGTAGGGTTTATGGCCAAATCAACCCTGATCATGGGGCCTGGCAGTAAGGGGGCCACTTTCTGGCATAAATTCCGACCTTCAGCCAGACAAAAAAGGTATGCTGCAGCACTTTGCATTTTGCTGAAAAAACAGCATTTTGCATGTTCTGTTTTTTTGCGGGTGCCATGGAACGGACAGACGGATGCAGACCATGATGTAAAAATGTCACATGCATGCATTCTGAAACCTATGAACACCCGTGTGTCTAAATTTAGCGTTTCTATGCCACCCTCAGCACTGGGGAAGGCTTGGGTGTCGCTCTCATTTACGCCTGTTTCCTGGTGTAAATGACAATTAAAATCTACTCCAGCCCAGATTTCAATCTAGACGCATGGGCTGGCAGAGGATGCGCCTAATTTAGACACAGCCTGCGTCTCGTCATAAATTAAGGGCATCCTCCATCAGCAAAGGAGAAATCAAAGACTAGCATAAAAAGCCGGTCTTTGATAAATGAAAGAAAACCAACAGAAATATATAGATTCAACATATGATAATTAATATAGTCACACGCAATGTCCTAATGAATATATATTATTTATTAACAAAATAGAGGATAAACATGATTGACACAACACACTAAAAACATTAAAATTCATAAGGATAGTGGTGACACGAGTTGGGAGAATCAAATAAAGTGCGAGTGCATAAATTGGTCAGAAATCGCTAATTATCACAAGCCCCATAAAATACATATAGTATAAGGAATATACAATTGATGCAAATGATGATCCTGGCAATGAACTAACATAAATATAAATTCTCAGCAAGTGCAAAAAATTTATCAAACAGGATCAATATAAAATGCTATAAACACAAATGGTAATTCAAATTCATGGCGTTAACGACATACTGACCAGAGGTAAATCCCACAGCAACAAAGTTGAGACCACCAATCCACTCCCGGACACGCGTTTCGTGGTCTGCTTCCTCAAGGGGTAGTGGCTGAGGATGTAGTTGAGGGCAGTATAAATAGGGCCAAAGGGAGAAGATTAAGCAGTACACCTGGAGCACATGACTCCGTTTTAGCCAATAAAATAGCAAAAACATCGATGCCTCATTATTTAGAATTAGTGTGTACCAGTAAATACACATTCACATACCTGTTGACTATGTAATAAGGGGTGCCGTTGATTGTTTGACACGCCATAGTCCAGCCATGCGGTCGGCCGAAGGACACGCACAACGTGATCCGGAAGACACAGAGCATGCAGGAAATTGCGTGATCCATGTCATCACGGAGCCGGGAGCGCAGAAATACACGCGCACCACGGCAACTATAATAAAAAGGTATGTGATGGACTGGTATACTAATACAGGGAGAAATAAACCTATACCGCATCAAGCCATTAATATGATATCTATAGTGTTACATGACGTAAGAATTAGGCCTCATGCACACGACCGTTCCATTTTTTGCGTTCCGCAGATCCGCAAAAAAACGGAAGCCGCCCATGTGCCTTCCGAAATTTGCGGAACAGGCGGCCCAAAGTAGAAATGCCTATTCTTGTCCACAAAACGGACAAGAATAGGACATGTTTTATTTTTTTTGCGGGGCCACGGAACGGAGCAACGGATGCAGACAGCACACGGAGTGCTGTCCACATCTTTTGCGACCCTATTGAAGTGAATGGGTCCGCACCCGAGCTGCACCTGAAAAATGGTCGTGTGCATGAGGCCTTACAGGCATGATTCAATAATATAAGGCATAATAATATAAATAAGCATGATTATCATGAAAAATGTCATAATTAAATAAATATAAGTTTTGAAAATAATAATTCATTATGTCATAGGGAATTGTAAAATTATAATAGGATAATGTGATGTAAAAAATCATGATGTGCGACATGATCATGTGAATAAAGATGTGTGGTGAGCGTGTGAAAAAAACAAAAACACATGACGCGGACTAAAAGACAAAATTGAGGGGAATGTTGAGATAAAAAAACACTCATGATAAAAATGTGAGACGTTTCATTAATTTATAAGTAATGGTAGTCCGCATGGCTGGACTATGGTGCGCCAAATAATCAACGGCACCCCTTATTACATAGTCAACAGTTAAGTGAATGTGTATTTACTGGTACACACTAATTATAATTAATGAGACATCTGTGTTTTGGGCATTTTACTGGCTAAGGCTACTTTCACACTACTGTTAATATTTTCAGGTATTGAGATCCGTCATAAGGGCTCAATACTGGTAAAAAAACGCTTCAGTTTTGTCCCCATTTATTGTCAATGGGGACAAAACATAACTGAACTGAAAGCTCCAAAATGTATTCCGTTCCCATACCGGAGAGAAAACCGCAGCATGCTGCGGTTTTCTTTCCATCCTGGGTTGCGGAGCAAGACTGTTTTCTCTGACACAATAGAAAATGGATCAGTCCCCCATTGACTTTCTATGGAGTTCGTGATGGATCCGTCTTGGGTATGTTAAAGATAATAGAACCAGATTTGTTCATAACGGATACAGATGGTTGTATTATCAGTAACAGAAGCGTTTTGCTGAACCCTGCCGTATCCAGCAAAAACGCTAGTGTGAAAGTAGCCTAAAACGGAGTCATGTGCTCCAGGTGTACTGCTTAATCTCCTCTCTTTGGCCCTATATTCACTGTCCTCAGCCACTACCCCTTAAGGAAGCAGACTGCGAAACGCGTGTCGGGGAGTGGATTGGTGGTCTCAACTTTGTTGCTGTGGGATTTACCTCTGGTCAGTATGCCGTGAACCCCATGAATTACCATTTGTGTTTATAGCATTTTATATTGATCCTGTTTGATACATTTTTTGCACTTGCTGAGAATTTATATTTATGTTAGTTCATTGCCCGGATCATCATTTGTATATTCCTCATACTATATGTATTTTTGTGGGGCTTATGGGGATAATTAGTGATTTCTGACCAATTTATGCACTTGGACTTTATTTTCCCAACTCATGTGACCACCACCCTTATGAGTTTTAATGTTTTTAACTGTGTTGTGTCAATCATGTTTATTCTCTATTTTGTTAATAAATAATATATATTAATTATGACATTGCGTGTGACTATATTATTTATCATATGTTGAATCCATATATTTCTGTTAGTTTTCTGTGATATCATGTATATGGGTCAATTATATTATTAATATATGGTGAAGTATTTTTGGTGACCCCCCACTCGGTGGTGTACCTTCAATAAAGGCAGACCACGTGGCTGATATGGGGCCCAGGGGGAGGAGGCGCCTGCACTGATCTTCTTCCGAACAGAGGTGAAAATCTGCTTCCATTGCACCATATAAACTTCTGTGCACTGAGCTCCTCCTGGTGGTCGCTGCAGACAGACAGCTTTGTAATGTGTGAAGAGAAGCTGAGGAGTTTATCAAAGTACTTGTGCCAGTTGTCTGGTGTAAATATACTGAGAAATTTGCTGTTCAGGATGAGCGCCATATTTTTGAACTTACGACACAGAAGTTGGATCAAGTGAATGAGGGGAGGGCAACTTTCTGCTTAATAAAAAAAAAAATTGGAAATTTGTCAAAAATCTGGGTCATTGTGTTTGCATTTTGTATTGCCAGGGAGTGTTTGACACACATGTAGTGGAAAATTGGGGGCACAGGGGGGCCCATGCTAAGTTTTGCAATAGGGCCCTATGAGATCTGTGTACACCCGTGCCCCTACTATCTCTTCGTAACAATCCCGGCTGTTTGAAAGACTGCAGAAGTTCACTTTGCTTATAGCAGTCACTTTTACCAAGTCCTGATTGATGGTTCTTGGTTCTCAGTTTCCCCCTGGACTACAGTAGAGCAGAATTACATACCAGCTAGATGTTTGCAAGGATAGATGTATGATGCAGGTATCAGAAAGCAAATACTGAATAATAAATCCACACAATAAGGATGGTAATGGATCAAGGAGAGAACGTCTGGCAATGGAGTGATGCAGGGGTAGATTAAGGGCACCGGGCTGTATGGGTGGTGTGGGTCCTGCTCCAGTCCAGTACACCCACCACAAACATGGACACTCCCACACATACAGTGATACGTCTGAGTACAGATAATGTAGTAGAAGTCATCTGCACTCCTATGTAAGGCCTAGTTCACACGTCAGTTATTTGATCAGTTATTTCCATCAGAGATAAGGTACAATGAAAAGATCTTCAACTGTTCTGTATTTTTGACCCACACCTGGTTTTGGCTCACAAAATTCAATGGAAATAATTGATCAAATAACTGAGGTGTGAACAAGGTCTGACACCAAAGAAAAGTGATATCTCTCCGAGTACAGATATTGTAGAAGATGTTACTTGCAGTCCTATGTAATGCCACAGATAACACAGTGGTAACTCTGAGAACAAATAATGTAGATATTGCATGTAGTCCTATGTAACACCAGAGATAACACAGTGATAAGTCACTGAGTACAGATAATGTAGTAAACGATATCTGCAGTCTTATGTAACACCAGGGATAACACAGTGATAAGTCTTCGAGTACAGATTATATAGTGGATTTCAGCTGCAGTCCTATGTAGCACCACAGATAACACACAGTGATAACTCTCTGAATAGATATAGTGTAGTAGATGTAACCTGCAGTCCTATGTAACACCTCAGATAACACACAGTGATAACTCTCTGAATAGATATAGTGTAGTAGATGTCACCTGCAGTCCTATGTAACACCACAGATAACACGCAGTGATAACTCTCTGAATAGATATAGTGTAGTAGATGTCACCTGCAGTCCTATGTAACACCACAGATAACATAAAGTGCTAACTGTCTGAGTGCAGATAATGTAGAAATTCTGCCACTGCTCTCCGCACTGACTGCAGAATATGGGCAGAAGGCAGAGACGATTCTCTATCTGTGTGCAGCACCACAACACATACACACGTGGTGAGTGTACAGTTCCTGAGGAGGGGTCCACAATGGAAGAGATGGTCCCCACAGGGCTGCCGCAGTGATACTGGAGGACAAGTAGCGAGATGATAGTCATAAAAAAATCATCTCACTACTTGTTGCCCAATGTAATTCAATTACGGCCTGTAGTGAGTGTTTCAAGACTGGAACTTTCTTTGTCCCTGAACAAAGTCTCTCAGCATTAGCTGCAGGCAGGGGCGGACTGGGAGCTTAAAGTGGCCCTGGAAAAAAATACTAAAAGTGGTCCCGTTTTGTAGTCAGGTCCAAAGTGATTGACGGCAAGGCCAGCAATACCATATTGTGGCACATTATGCCACCCCAATAGAGCCAAATGCCATAGTCCATCACAAAATAGATCCCCAAAATTTCCACTGGCTGGCCATGAGGAGGGCTCAGGCGGCCCCTTGGCCATCGTCCCACCAGGAAATTTCCCTGTAAGGTCTATGGCCAATTCGCCCATGGCTGCAGGCTCGGACTGGCCCACAGGGGTACAGGTGAATCCCCTGGTGGGCCCCTGAGCAAGGTGGGCCCCTAGCCTCCCACCCCCTACACAAGTGGCACATAACACAGAAGACTTACTGCACTACATACATATATATAATGCACAGCACCTCAACCAGCCTATGTTCATATAAAAAACTTGATAGATTAAAGAAACTCCCCAGTTTATTATAATAGACACGATCAGAGCCGAGATGACTTCTAGGTGAAGAGGAAAGCTACCAGTGTCCTCTTTTCCCCAGGACCTACTTCTCAGTTGCTGCAGGGACCCCCATATTCAATCATCTGGTAGCATCTTCCTGCTGTGTGAGCAGGAAATATTTAAATGCATCCGTGCCCCAGGCACCCCAGCCCGACACTATACATTAACCCTTTCAACAGTGCACTGCAGGTATACTGCAATACAAATAAACAGTGTACATTACAATAAACATATAAAATGCAGTTCAACAATATAAAACAGTATAAATGTAAAAAAACTGCATAAATCATAGTACAAGTTAACCCTTCCAAGTGAACTAAAGTCGTGAGTTGATGGCTTTGCTTAGTACCAATAGGGGCAAATATCCACAAACATCCATAGTCCAAAGTACCCTGGCTCCAGGGCACTACAGTCATGGCTTCATCTCCATGTAGCGCTGTACCACACAAGCTGCACAGTCTACAACAGGAGACAGAAGAGTGAGCTGCTGCCAGAATTCAAGCCAGTATAAATTCCTGTGAGAGATAGCTAGGTAACCCACCCTCTGAGCCCCGCACCGCGCAGGAGCTGTGGGCGGGCATGGAAGAACAGACCGATGAGTTGTTGGTGCCGCTGAGCCTCAAGCCTGGCCTGGTGGTGTGCGACAATGGGCGAAATCTCGTAACAGCTCTGGGCCTAGCCGGTTTGATGCACATCCCTTGCCTGGCGCATGTGCTGAATTTAGTGGTGCAGAGGTTACTGAAAAATGACCCCAATATGTGAGGACTGCTGCAGAAAGTGCGGGCCGTCTGTGAACGCTTTCGTCATTCTCATCCTACTGCTGCTCGCCAGTCTGCATTGCAGCGTAACTTTTGACTTCCCACTCACCCCCTCATATGCAACGTACCCACAAGGTGGAACGCCACCTCTTGCACATGCTGGAGAGACTGTGAGAGCAGCAGCAGGTGATATTGGAGTTTCAGCTGCAGCACGCACAGGTGAGTCGCTCTGCGGAACAGCACGACTTCACCACCAGTGAGTGGGCCTCCATGCGGGACGTGTGTGCCGTGTTGCGCTGTGTCGGGTACTCAGCATTACTATCCCAACGCTTTGGGCGATGATGGATGAGGATGTGGCACATGAGGAAGAGGAACCATTCTAACATTTATCATGCCAGTCGTCCAGAGGTGGCTCAGAGGGTGAGTTCCTTCACCAACAGCGGCCAGGTACCCGACTTTCCAGCCAGGGCACAGTTTTGGAGGATGAGAAGAATGATGAGGAGAAGGAGGATCACTGGAGCGTGGCTGGGGGGATACAGAGGGCACAGCCGATAAACCTCCCACGGAGGACAGCTTGTCATTGCCTTTGGGCAGCCTGGCACACATGAGTCACTATATGCTGCAGTGCCTGCACAACAACAGCCGAGTTGCCCTCAGTCTTACAGGTGCTTATTACTCGGTGGCCACCCTGCTGGATACCTGCTACAATAACAACGTGCCATCCTTACTTCCATCACTGGAGCGCAATCAGAAGATGCGCAAGTATAAGCGTACACTGGTAGACGCTACTGATGGCGTTCCCTTCTGACAGCGGGGGCTCAGTGGAAGCGCGAGGTGGAGCAGGAGGAGGAAGTCGCCAAAGAAGCTGGGGCACCGACAGCACCTTAGAAGAGAGGATTAGCATGGCCGAAATGTGGAAAAGCTTTGTCAGCACGTCACAACATCCAGCACCACCATCTGATATGGACCGTATTAGCCGGAGGCAGCATTTCAGCAACATGGTGGAACAGTATGTGTGCACATGTACTGACTGATGGGTCTGCCCCCTTCAACTTCTGGGTCTCCAAATTGGGCACATGCCCTTTATGCCTTGGAGGTGCTGGCCTGCCCTGCGGCAAGTGTATTATCCGAACGTGTGTTTAGCATGGCAGGAGGGGTGGTCACGGACAGACGCATCTGCCTGTCCAAAGCCAACGTGGACAAGCTTACGTTCATTAAAATGGACCAAGCATGGATCCCACAAGACTTGTCCTTACCTTGGGCAGAGTAGATAAGTATACCGGCAGCACCTAGCCATTGTTGAACTCCAGCACACTTTGTGCATTCTCTTTGATATTTCCCAATGTTTTGGGACCTCCACAAACAAAAAAACAAAAAAAAGTAAGAAAGAAGATTAAAAACAAAATAAAATAAATAAATAAAAATTGTTGACTACCTCCTCCTCCTCTTCTGCCTGCACCACCATGTAAGAAAAAATAAAACAAATGTAAGAAAGAAAAAAAAAAGAAAAAAATTGTTATATACCTCCTCCGCCTCTTCCACCTGCACCATCACATCCGCCTCCTCCTCCACTCAGACCTCCACCTACTGGCTCAAGAATATTATTTGTTATATTGGCAGAGTAGAGAAGTATACCAGCCGCACCCTAAAAAATGGCTATAGGTTACACACAGAATTAACAGACAAACACAAAAACAGTGTTGGCTTCCTCCTCTGCCTCTTGGATCTACACCGCCACGTCCACAGCCTCCTCAACTTTCTACTCCATTTGGACCTCCAACTCCTGGTTCAAGATTATAATTTTTTATTTGTATGTATTTTATGTTATTTTAAGTCATTTCTCTATCCACATTTGTTTGACGGGCAATCCTCCTGCTCTTACCCCCATTTTGGATCCTTTAGCAGCCCTCTAGCCCTTTCTATGACTTATTTACAGCCATTTTTCAGCCCCAAAGTTCGGGTCCCCATCGACTTCATTGAGGTTCGGTGTTCAGGGTCAAGTTCGGAACCTGAACCGAACTTTGAAACAAAATTCAGCAGAACCCGCCGAACTTGAACATCCACCGGTCTGCTCAACATTAGTGATGAAGAATTTCAATTAAAATATTATTCTCGTAAAGACGAAACAATGGCGTCACATGTCTCAAGAATTATAATCGACATTGCTGTGGTGAAGCGCAAATCATTCTGAGATCTTACCATTGCAAGAAAACGCAAAGTCGCAATTAGTCTTTGCTCTGGGTAGATTGTTTCTCTCATAATAGTGTCTTGTCTCCTGATATATGGCGTAACCATCTCCAGCAACTTAACAAATGATGCTTCCGATATCCATAAGTAGTTTTGCAAATCATCTGGATTATGGTTTCTGATCTCACTCACTAGGGACATGTGAGTGTCATTTTGTGGTGACAGATCCTCTTTAACTGCCAAATCCACTGCATGCTATAACTTCCTCCTTTGATTATGTCATTACTAAACTACATTGCCAAGCATGACTTTTGGACATTTGTCACGCATGAGAATATTTACCTATGTCCTATTAGGTGTCATGGTGGGGAGTGGGGGAAACCGTACAATGTAAAAGGGATACGAGGTAGCTGCTAGGCAAGTACGCCGGAATAAGGGAGCTGGTCACCTCCTATAGCATCCCTAAATCTGGCCCTGTTCTCCTAACTGTAAGAGCCGACCCTTAAGGTAGGAGGTCCCATACACTGGAAACCTCAGAACCCTAAAATCCCAAAATATCCCTGAGGTTAGGAGACAGGGAATAGAGACAACCAGGATCATCCAAAACACGGATGAACCAGAGTCTCCACAGGCCTAACAGCAGGGAAAAGTGGACGACTGAATACAGCAACAGAGTCGGCAAGTAAGAACACCAGAAACACACTTACCTGCCGCAGCCACCACAACTGGAACCCGTGCATAAGTACAGGTGCCCACACACCAACAACACCACACACAGGTATCCAGCACACCTGATACTGCCTGGGCCCCATACAGCAAGGTGCACGGCAGCCCCAGGCAGCACTGCATCCAGACATATGGTTAACCCCTCCGGGAAACCAGCCCCCTTTCGGAGGTATCAACATACAGGGTAACGTATAGCATACATGCAGGGACCAACACCAACAGCCCAGACATGTAACAACCAACAAAACGCTACAACAAACCCTGAACATAAACCCACACCTCACATACAAGTGAGGGTAAAGGTACAAGGAGGGTACAAAAGGGAGGATAATTTATGTTCCATAAGGTGGCCCTCAAGGACTGGGCTGGAACACCCAGGCAAGGAGCAAAGCTCCAACACCAAGCAAGGCTGTAGTACAACTGCACCCAGCCAGCAAGCCACAGGTTTATATCAAGCTTGCTGCCACACCCAGGAAACACCTTAATCCCCACTAGCCAGAAGATTATCCCCTTGCTCACCAAACAGCAGGGAGGCACACCTTAAAGGGGAAGTGCACGTGCAAACCACAAAATACACGTTGCCCCTGGCAACCAGTCTGCACGGCAACCGCGTCACGGTCAAACAATATGACCGTGAGATTAGGTCATGTAGGCACTGGAGAGTAAGGGTTCCCCACTCCTTGCCGCCCTCCATTATATGCCAGAAAGGTGAGCAGTTGCGACTCTGTAGGACTTAGGACTGTAGGCCATTAGAATAAGCACCATGTAGGGGCTCATTTAGACACGCTCCGACACATGCACTTGACAGAAAAAAACTGATGATTTTGTAAAAGGACTGAACACAGATGCTGTCCAAGTACGATCCGTTTTTGTAGTGTATTCACTAGAATGGGCGAGTCTTGCAGGAAAATTAAACCTAAATGGTGTAGGCTACCACTTTCTCTGCATCATGAAAAATCAAACGTTACCTGGCCCATTGACTATACAGTATCTCACGAAAGTGAGTACACCTCTCATTTTTATAAATATTTTATTATATCTTCTCAGTGTTCAGTCGGCATGCGTTCTACACTTGGGCAGCCCCCAAAAATGAACATTGCTTGTCTGAATCAGCCCTCATACATAGTGTATACTCATGAATGTCTGCCACGTACTTCAGCACTAGAGCTCCGATGGAGCACCATGATCTTACCTTATTTCTTGTTCTGCATACTTTATCTACTCTTATACTCGGTAGCTTTCTGGGACCTGCCAAATATTCAGTATCACTGGAGCAAGAAGTAGGTCGAGTAAGTAGACGCCTAGAGTTCAGCTGTCTCTTTTGCCTGGAAATAGAATATTAAGATCCCATTGGGATAACAGCACTCAAACATTACTCTGCCAACCACAAACTCATATTGGTTCCTAGTAAACCATGAAATTGTTGTTGCAGGAGGATTTTGGCAGGAGTAACACAGGACTGTGTAATGGTCTTTAATTTCTCAAGACTAGAACCAGGACAAAGAGCAGAGATGTCAAAGTGGCAACAACATATTTTGTATTAGACTTTTATTTGGCTTTGTCTTCCTAGAGGTTTTCTACCCTGACAAGTTCCCGTACATTTACATCTCTATGACTGTCCAGTACTCTACAATATCTCATAAAACCCAATCAAGTAATCCATGTCCCTTTTCTACATACTATAATACCTTATAAAAATGTATTTGCTTAGAATTGACAGTTTAGTATTCAATCTGCAGCAGTGTCCTAATTATGCAAACACAGAAATAAGGCCCAGTTCATACCATGTTTTACCAAAAGTACTCTTATTTTCAAGAAAAATGTGCATTTTATCCTTTAAAGCGGGATGTGAGAGAATGACTATCCAGTGGCATCTTGTTGCCATTGACTTCTGTTTTTTGGAAACAGGGTCCTCTTCTTAAACAGGGCAGAATGAATCCCCCTATATCATTTTGTGTACTGTTGCATAGTTGCTCATAACAAATCGCTTAAACACAGGCTATGTTTGTAGAGGACCTGTCACTACTTCAAGAAATGAAAAGTGTGAACAGTACAGGTGAAACTCGAAAAATTTGAATATTGTGCAAAGTTCATT
The DNA here is from genome assembly GCF_905171765.1 of Bufo bufo. NCBI lineage: Eukaryota > Metazoa > Chordata > Amphibia > Anura > Bufonidae > Bufo > Bufo bufo. The sequence continues at coordinate 661,433,343 of NC_053389.1, forward strand.
TATTTCAGTAATGCAACTTAAAAGGTGAAACTAACATATGAGATAGACTCATTACATGCAAAGTGAGATATTTCAAGCCTGTTATAATTTGGACGATTATGGCTTACAGCTTATGAAACCCAAAAGTCACAATCTCAGTTATCCTTTGCTCCGGGGGTATGGATTAATTAGATGACTAGAGTGTGACACTTTGAGCCTAGAATATTGAACCTTTTCACAAAATTCTAATTTTAAGCTGCATTAATGCAATTCCTTTTAATTTGCATTACTGAAATAAATTGACTTTTGCACGATATTCAAATTTTTCGAGTTTCACCTGCATATTGACTCCAGCCAATGAACAGGTCCTTGCTTGTTTGTTCTAACGGTATTACCCCCGATATTCTGTTAGCCCTACTTGGAAATATACAGTGGTTTGCCATGGAGGCAGCAACCACAGCTTGTCTCCTAGTGTGGAGACTTCTTCCTACCTCTGATGCTGCCCAGTCATCACTGCAGAACATCAGTGTGGTCTGGCACAGCATAATCCCGTGAGATCTGCTTCATCTTGCAAGATAATGCTGTACCAGGCCACTGTGACACTGGCCAGCGATGACTGAACAGGGTCTGAGTTGGGAGGAAGCCTCCACCCCAGGTGACAAGCTGTGGTTGCCACCTCCATGGCAAACTATTGTATATTTGCATAAAGGGCACACGAAATATCAAGGGCGATACCTCTGGAACAGGGAGTCGGATAACCTGCAAACTAACACGATAGCTGACAGCAATGTGGTAATGTGAACACTTCATTTTTTGTTGTAGGGACAAGCAAATGGCATTTTGTAAAAATTCCTACTTTATTCCTAGTCCCAGTGTCTCCACTGAGGCTGCTAAATTTCATTTTGATTCTACAAAATGTGGGTAGGCTCTGCACTACCCCTGACATGCTACGGCTTTCCAACAATACCTATGCACAATGCTCACCCTATTGACTTCACATGATTCTTACAGTATCCTATACAAAGAACTGGTCTTGCCCAAGCACAGAGGAGGTGTCGGTGCGGGAACTGCCGGGTGAACACAGAGCAACGTAGAACTGCTCATGCATGACCACTTAGTTTAAGTGCTGCTTTCTAAGCAAAACTGGGACACAGTGCAGAGGTAATTCAATAAATGTAGAACAGTACATTTTGTAAAAATTCATTGAAATGACAAGAATATTTTATGATGCTCTGATGAATTAGATACATTTATCCTAGTGGTAATGCACTTTAATGGTACAGACCCCCGTAGTGAGACCGTTGAAGATTTTCCGCAGATAAAAATCCTTAGTGGATTTGACCAAAATCCAAATGGGCTCTTTTTTTTGCAGCAGCATTGCTTTTGGAAACACAGCGGGGAATTCCACTTCTTTCAACCCCTGCACTACAAAGTTTGAAAGTGCTGCAAGCCCTGGAGAAGCAGAGCGAAGGATGAGAGTGGTAGTGGCCCTGGCTGGAACAGTTATTCATAGTGGCAATCCTCACACCGATACTTCCTAGGGCCAGGCCGTGACAGAAGGGTGCACCTTTTGTGCCTCGGGGCGCACCCTGATTTTGGGGCTCCTACCTGATGGTAGTTAGAGTGAGGGTCTGGAGTGGGTGCAAGGCAAGAGATGTAGGTGCTGTGGTTGGCGCTTGGTGCTGGAGTCTGTAACCAGGCCAATTATAGAAAATAAACAAGTCTCTTTACTAAAGTGCAGAATTAGAGTTGTAGTACATCCAACAGTATCAAACACAGTTCCAAACAATTGACAGCGCAAATCTTTCCAGATAGCGATGTGTTGATATAAGCAAGGATAGGGATTGTAGTACTCCTTCCCTCTATCTCTCCAAAGACTCTCTCTCTGCAGCGTTCGGGTGTCCGCCTGGCCGTGTGGAGGCAAGCGGATCCGTCCAGACTTACAATGTAAGTCAATGGGGGCGGATCCGTTTGAAGATGACACCATATGGCTCAATCTTCAAACGGATCCGTCCCCCATTGACTTTCAATGTAAAGTCTGGACAGGCTACTTTCAGACTTAGAATTTTTTTTAAACTATGATGCAGACGGATCCGTTCTGAACGGATACAAACGTCTGCATTATAGGAGCGGATTCGTCTGAGCAGACATCAGACGGACCCACTCTGAACGCTAGTGTGAAAGTAGCCTAAGGGGTACACGATACGGCTGGCCAGGACCATATCAAAGTGTGGAAGGGTGTCCTTATACTGTAAATACCTTACTGACTGACTCCAATGCTCAGCCATGCAGGTTCTGGACCTTCTAGTTCTTTCTTTCTCTCTTTTGAGTACTGTAAAGTAGAAATGACTTTCTGGATGTAAAGCTCCTAGGAATAAACACATGTAGCTCCTCTCACTTTCTCAGCTAACACTAAGCAGACTGAACTAGGGGAGGAACTTAAATCCAATTACTAGCTTCCTACCGGAGCAGAGTCAGGATTGTTAACCCTGACTGATCCATACAAAATGGGTTATACAATATATCAAATAGCATTTAATAACAATAACAGTTTGCAAGTACCCTATTTGGAGTACTGCAAAAGCTGTGGGTAAAACCTGCAGCATAAATTGATATGATGTGGGTTAAATATATTAAATCTCATCCACTTTGCTGGTAAAGTACCCCAGAAGGACAACTGCAAGGTGTTAAAGGGGTTCTTTGGGCTTTTAATATTGATGACCTATCCTCAGGCTAGGCCATCAATGTCAGATCAGCTGTATGAAGGAAACATGCGCAGTGTGCAGGTGCCGTCTCCCTTCCTGCTCACTGCTGCTTTGCCATAGACTTAGCAGCAGCGAGCAGGAAGAGAGAAGGAGACAGCATGTGCACACAGCGTGCGCTTTCCCTCATACAGCTGATCGGCGGGGGTGCCGGGTGTCCGACCCCTGCCGATCTGATATTGATGACCTATCCTGAGGAGAACTCCTTTAATTACTGTTAACATAGTTAATGCAACGTTTATTGAGGTAAAAGTTGTACACGCATTTAATGGCATTGTATGGACAACACATGGTTAACAACTTGGCATATTATATTAGGTTGTCAGGGTGATGGACGCAGGTCTCCCCCATGTTTTGTTAGTTATAGGACTCTAGTCTGAAAAGAGCTGCAATACATGTGTGAGAGTAGCTGTGCAAACAAGGCCTCAACTTCCAGAGAACTGCTGTCTCTGAGACTTACATTTACCGAAATACTGCTCTAACACTAAAGTACTTCTGAAAGAAGGAGAACAGATATCTTGAGAAGGTCTAGAACAGGGGTAGGCAACCACCGGCACTCCAGCTGTTGTAAAACTACAACTCCCAGCATGCATACTTGTTCTGCTCTTCTAAGAAATATCATAAGAATGAATGGAGCATGCTGGGAATTGTAGTTTCACAACCGCTGGAGTGCCGAAGGTTGCTGACCCCTGGTCTAGAACCTGCAAGACTGCGTGAAGTAACACCAGTAAGGTATAGACTGTTTATAGCTGTGGGAGGCAGACAGGGGGAGATTTATCAAACTGGTGTAAAGTAGAACTGTCTCAGTTGCCCATAGCAACCAATCAGATACCACCTTTCATTTTTCACAGCTCCTTTGGAAAATGAAAGGTGAAATCTGGTTGCTATGGGCAACTAAGCCAGTTCTACTTTACACCAGTCTGATAAGTCTCCTATAATGCTCAAGCACCTGCCACACTTTGATACAGACTGGCCATTCATGTCTTAATCTGCACCCCTCTGTTTGGGAACTGCAGTTGGAGTTAAGAACCTAATTGCATGCCTATGATTACTTTGAGAGACTGTAAAAAGTACAGAGAGGGAAAGAGAAAGTACTTTAACCCCTATCATTGTGTTGCCCGCCACTGGAAAAAAGTGTTGCCCTCTAAGATACTTCTGAACTGTGCTCTATTTATTACAACCCACTGGCCTGATCATTGTTTCCATAGTTCGCCAGCCCAACATGTACCCCCCTGCCTTGCACCCTACCCAAACACCTACCATCAAGGGCACCCTAACTGAACCAGATAGGAGCCCTAATACCAGGGTGTGCCCCATGGGAAGAAAGAGTGTGACCTCCTTTCTCTGCACAGCCCTAAGGAAAGCTAGAGTGAAGACTGCCACCGTGAACTGAGTACAACTACCCCTCTCATGGCCACAACTACCACTACCATCCTCCACTCACTCCTTCCTGGGCTTGCTGCATTGCTACTGTAAGTGCTGCAGATTTTCCACATGCAATTCCGCTATGGAGAATTTGCAGCATTTATGCCACCCTTGAAGGAGTTGTCCCATGACACCAATCTATCCGCTATCCACAGGAAGGGATAAGTATCTGATATGAGGGGGTCTGACTGCTTGGGCCCCCACTGATTACTAGATCGGTTAATTCAACTCTATGGGACTACAAGAGACAACCAACTACAAGGGACAGTCCCATAAGGACCCCTGCTCTAGTGATCATGGGGGCACCAGAGATCAGACACTTATCACCTATCCTGTGAAAAGGGGATGAGTTGTTGTCATGGGGCAACCCCTTTAACAGTAAGTTTGCCCAACAAGAAAAAAAGACCAGTACCTTTCAACAGGGATGCAAAGACTTAGTGTGAACATAGTCTAAATCATCTTTGGTTACTAAGGTGTTTTAAGTTCATTTTCTACTATTTATAGGTAAAGTGTAGGAAGTTCTTTATTTGTCACTGCTGTCATATCCTGATTCTGGCATTTTTACCAAAATTTGCATTTCCTGTATTTTCCTGTACATGTATTTTCTTGCCACTAAATAGTTTTCTTGTAAATTCTTAGAAACCATTTTCAGAACATAAACACGTTAACCTTTAAGCATTGCTCTTTTGTGGATCCCACCTTTCTTACTTTAACCTCTTCAGGACACAGGGCGTACCGGTACGTCCTGAGAATTTCCGATCACCACTGCGTGGCGGGCGGTGATCGGAAGCCGGTGCCTGCTCAAGTCATTGAGCAGGCACCTCGGCTAAATGTGCGGGGGGGGTCAATTCAGACCTGGGGTTTGCGGCTTTTTATTGTGCGGGCGGCGGCGCCATCGGGTCCCCATGGGGCTGTAGGGGGGACTCGATGGCATGGAAGGCAGCGCGATGCTTTCCTGAGGCATCGCCGCTGCCTTCCTGTGACGTGCCCCCTGGATCTCACAGGCCGGAAGCTGTATGAGTAATACACACAGTATTACTCATACAGCCAATGCATTCCAATACAGAAGTATTGGAATGCATTGTAAAGGATTAGACCCCCAAAAGTTGAAGTCCCAAAGTGGGACAAAAAATAAAGTGAAAAAAAAGTTTAAAAAATAAAGTTTCCCCCCCCAAAAAATTAAAAGTTTCAAGTAAAAATAAACAAAAACGTCATTTTCCCCAAATAAAGTTAAAAATTTTTTTATTTTTTTTTCATATTCGGTATTGCCGCGTGCATATCGACCGGCTCTATAAAAATATCACATGACCTAACCCCTTAGATGAACACCATAAAAAAATAAAATAAATAGATGAACTGGACTGGCACTCTGTATGTATGGTGTAATAAGAGTAAAATATAATAAAATACTATTAAATATAAATGAATAATGTATAAATACGATGAATACAATATGAAGTAATCACACAATTTAATTTTTGGCATAACCAGCTGATAGCTCCCCACTCTGTCTAAGGCCTTTTCACAGATGATATCAAGTCTGTGAACTTTTCTGCAAAATTTGGAGCGCTCCAAGAAAGACTTTGCTATACAGAAATCGCCGAGTTCACCTCTCGCGATAATCTGACACAATCCCGGAGCAAAGGTACGTCATAGGTCACGTGAGACGCCGACAGCTTGAGACACGAATAGTCCGGTCACCCGTCACAGACCTCGCTACCTTGGCGTCCTTTGATATAGGACGAAATTGTCTATAATCCGGTATATGATTTGAACATTATCTGGGTCAAGGTAAGACTATCGTTACCTGAGAGCATACAGCACTTTATCTATCAGCAATTAGTACGCCACACACCTCGCTACTTTGGCGTTCTCAGATATAAGACGAAATTGTCTACAATTGGGTATGCGGTACCTTTGAAAATCACCTGGGTCTAGGCTATAATACTGCTATTGGAGAATATATAGCATTTCATCTAGCATATTTGGACCAAATTTAAAAAAGCCATTTAGATACCCTTTTTTTCAAACTGTGGACTAAAATCACATACTGCATACAAGCAGTTTTTGAGAAGAAGGACATTACACCCACTATTTCTATTTTACCTTCATCCAAGGATTCTCATGAAGGACTCTTTTTTTGGTATCAATTCATCATAATTGATTGTCATTTGTAGTGTTTTATATTATTGTGCAGTGTCCACTATTGCAGTGATACATTTTATATTTTATTGTTATTAAATTGTGTGATTACTTCATATTGTATTCATCGTATTTATACATTATTCATTTATATTTAATAGTATTTTATTATATTTTACTCTTATTACACCATACATACAGAGTGCCAGTCCAGTTCATCTATTTATTTCCAATATTTTTCCTGTATGGGTGATACAGTTTTCTGGACTTGAGCACCTGGCCCTAATCGTATAGCAGTGAGCTATTCCTATTATTTATTTAATAAAAAAAATAAAAACTGTGCTAAATAAACAATTTTTTGTCACCTTACATCACAAAAAGTCATATGCACCCCAAAATAGTACCAATCAAACCGTCATCTCATCCCGCAAAAATCATACGCTACCCAAGATAATGGCCCAAAAGCTGAAAAAACTATGGCTCTCAGAATATGGAGACACTAAAACATGATTTTGTTTTTTGTTTCAAAAATGATATTATTGTGTAAAACTTACATAAATAAAAAAAAAAGTATACATATTAGGTATCGCCGCGTCCGTATCGACCGGCTCTATAAAAATATCACATGACCTAACCCCTCAGATGAACACCGCAAAAAATAAAAACTGTGCTAAATAAACCATTTTTTGTCACCTTACATCACAAAAAGTGTAATAGCAAGCGATCAAAAAGTCATATGCACCCCAAAATAGCGCCAATCAAACCGTCATCTCGTCCCGCAAAAATCATACCCTACCCAGGATAATCACCCAAAAACTGAAAAAACTATGGATCTCAGACTATGGAAACACTAAAACATGATTTTTTTGTTTTAAAAATGAAATCATTGTGTAAAACTTACATAAATAAAAAAAAAGTATACATATTAGGTATCGCCACATCTGTAATAAGTTACTCTATAAAAATATCACATGACCTAACCCCTCAGATGAACACCGTAAAAATAAAAACTGTGCTAAATAAACAATTTTTTGTCACCTTACATCACAAAAAGTGTAATAGCAAGCGATCAAAAATCCATATGCACCTCAAAATAGTGCCAATCAAACCGTCATCTCATCCCGCAAAAAATTAGATAATCGCCCAAAAACGGAAAAAACTATGGCTCTCAGACTATGGAGACACTAAAACATGATTTATTTATTTTTTAAATGAAATCATTGTGTAAAACTTACATAAATAAAAAAATTGTATACATATTAGGTATCGCCGCGTCCGTGACAATCTGCTCTATAAAAATACCACATGATCTAACCTGTCAGATGAATGTTGTAAATAGCAAAAAAAAAACGGTGCCAAAACAGCTATTTCTTGTTACCTTGCCTCACAAAAGTGTAATATAGAGCAACCAAAAATCATATGTACCCTAAACTAGTACCAACAAAACTTCCACCCTATCCCGTAGTTTCAAAATTGGGTCACTCTTTTGGAGTTTCTACTCTAGGGGTGCATCAGGGGGGCTTCAAATGGGACATGGTGTCAAAAAAACCAGTCTAGCAAAATCTGCCTTCCAAAAACCGTATGGCATTCCTTTCCTTCTGCGCCCTGTCGTGTGCCCGTACAGCAGTTTACAACCACATATGGTGTGTTTCTGTAAACTACAAAATCTGGGCCATAAATATTGAGTTTTGTTTGGCTGTTAACCCTTGCTTTGTAACTGGAAAAAAAATATTAAAATGAAAAACCTTCCAAAAAAAGTGAAATTTTGAAATTGTATCTCTATTTTCCATTAATTCTTGTGGAACACCTAAAGGGTTAACGACGTTTGTAAAATCCGTTTTGAATACCTTGAGGGGTGTAGTTTCTTAAATGGGGTCACTTCATGGAGTTTCTACTCTAGGGGTGCATTAGGGGGGCTTCAAATGGGACATGGTGTCAAAAAAACCAGTCCAGCAAAATCTGCCTTCCAAAAACCGTATGGCATTCCTTTCCTTCTGCGCCCTGCCGTGTGCCCGTACAGCAGTTTACGACCACATATGGGGTGTTTCTGTAAACGACAGAATCAGGGCCATAAATATTGAGTTTTGTTTGGCTGCTAACCATTGCTTTGTAACTGGAAAAAAAATATTAAAATGAAAAATCTGCCAAAAAAGTTAAATTTTTAAATTGTATCTCTATTTTCCATTAATTCTTGTGGAACACCTAAAGGGTAAACGATGTTTGTAAAATCTGTTTTAAATACCTTGAGGGGTGTAGTTTCTAGAATGGGGTCATTTTTGGGTGGTTTCTATTATGTAAGCCTCACAAAGTGACTTCAGACCTGAACTGGTCCTTAAAAAGTTGGTTTTTGAAAATTTCTGAGAAATTTCAAGATTTACTTCTAAACTTCTAAGCCTTGTAACGTCCCCCAAAAATAAAATGTCATTCCCAAAATGATCCTAACATGAAGTACACATATGGGGAATGTAAAGTAATAACTATTTTTGTAGGTATTACTATGTATTATAGAAGTAGAGAAATTGAAACTTGGAAATTTGCAAATTTTTCCAAATTTTTGTCAAATTTGTTATTTTTTTATAAATAAAAATGATTTTTTTTACTCCATTTTACCAGTGTCATGAAGTACAATATGTGACGAAAAAACAATCTCAGAATGGCCTGGATAAGTAAAAGCGTTTTAAAGTTATCACCACTTAAAGTGACACTGGTCAGATTTGCCAAAAATGGCCTGGTCCTTAAAGGGACACTGACAGGCCCAATAAGCATATTCAGGTATATATATGATAGTACAGGTCTTATAAAGTGTATTAGAATCATCTAAGTATCCCCCCCTGTCCACCTTATAAATACAGTAAAATGTATTATAACCTGCTTGAATCGTCTTCAATCTGCCCAAGGGGCAGCGTTTCATCTCAACTTGCGCCCAGCCAGCCTCCCCAACTGCCGTTTTGAAGCGCCGCCCAGCTCATCAATATTCACTTCGCTGGGCGGCTACTACTGTCCTCGACGCAAGATCCGGCGCATGCCCAATACAATCTTATGGGCATCGGCCTCCGGCTCATCTTCAGCGCATGCGCCCGGCACCCTCACTGGTCGGGATCACATCGCGCCTGCGCACAGTCTGCATCTCAGAGGCCGATGCAGCCTCTGTTTTATGCGCATGCGCCGGGCACAGTTCAGAGCAGCGCTTCAGAGTAGCCGCCCAGCGAAGTGAATATTGATGAGCTGGGCGGCGCTTCAAAACGGCAGTTGGGGCGAGGCTGGCTGAGCGCAAGTGGAGATGAAACACCGCCCCTTGGGCAGATTGAAGATGATTCAAGCAGGTTATAAAACTTCATTTTACTGTATTTATAAGGTGGACAGGGGGGATACTTAGATGATTCTAATACACTTTATAAGACCTGTACTGTCATATATATACCTAAATATGCTTATTGGGCCTATCAGTGTCCCTTTAAGGTGAAATAAGGCTGTGTCCTAAAGGGGTTAAAATACAGATAACTTGCATTTCAGGTGATGAACCTTAAAGGGTACAGTTTGCTCAGCTTCAAGTGAGTTACCAGGAGTTACTCATCGACTTGTAGGGCTAGCTCATCTGAATGCAATGGTACTTTTCACGTAGTGATCTGTTGCATTATTCTGGAGAAAAAGTGCTTTAAATCCATATACAAATGATAAGTTGTGTGCACAGGGGGTGGCCCAAACCACTCTGTGCACCCTTGCTCCTCCTGCTTTCTCTGTCAGCCCCTCCCTTTCCTTCTTGATTGACAGGGTCAAGCGAGGTGATTATGCAGGACCCTGCCCCTGTCAATCAAGGAGAGCACTTAAATATGTTGTCCCATCTAGCCATTTCCATGATGAGATGGGACTAAGCGCTGAGCTCAAGTGGTCAGGCTCACAGAAACTGTCATGCGGGCCAATGCACTGCTTTCTTTCTGTAGATACTGTGAATGGGAGCTACACAAATAGGGTAGCAGAACAAGCTATGTTGTTTCTATAACTCGGAAGTTACGTAAGCAATGTATCTTGTTCTGCTATGCTGTTTACTTAGCTTCCATTCACGGCAAAGGGAATTATGGCGCAGTAGTGCGCCAGCCTGCTCAGCAGTTTCCGTAAGCCCAGCCAAGTGGGGCTGATGCTTAGTCCTATCTCGACGTGGAAATAGCCAGATGGAGCAACCCTTTAATGGTTCTCCAGGTTCAGGGCTGAACCTGGATATATCCATACAAAGAAGCCTAAATGGCTGGATACCTAGCTTGACCCAGATATTATAATCTCAATAAAATATAAGTTTTAATTGTCATCATTAAAATTGGCTTGTGAGCCCCAAAAAAAGGGTAAAAATAAACTGTTTCCTGTATGTGATACCTAATGTGTGCGTGTTTTATTTCCGCTGGCAGGGATGTGCACTTTCCCTGCTGTGATACCACACTTGTTTGTCACATTTCTTCCTCTACCAGTTACTCCACTGGCTCCTAATATCTGAAACTACTGCATAGATTCTGACATTGATCTTGTGCTTGTAGCTGATAATATGTCTATCCTAATGGTTAGGCACACATTAACAAGGAACAGAGACCTAAAACCTAGAGACTGGTGTCAAGCATGTGTGGCGGCAACCAGAAAAGGAGCACAAAGACAAGAGTGTCTTGCCTACAGTCAAGCATGGTGGTGGGAGTCACATGGTTCAGAGCTGCATGAGTGCTGCCGGCTACGGGGAGCTACAGTTCATTGAGGGAACCATGAATGCCGACATGTACTGTGACATACTGAAGAAGAGCATGATCCTTCTCCCTTCAGAAACTGGCAGGGCGGTATTCCAATATAACCCCAAACACACCTCCAAGACGACCACTGCCTTGCTAAAGAAACTGAGGGTAAAGATGCTGGCCAAGCATGTCTCCAGACCTAAACCCTAATGAGTATGTGTGGGGCATCCTCAATCGGAAGGTGGAGGAGTGCAAGGTCTCCAACATCCACTAGCTCCCCGATGCAGTCATGGAGGAGTGGAAGAGGATTCCAGTGGCAACCTGTGAAGCTTTAGTGAACTCCATGCCCAAGAGAGTTAAGGCAGTGCTGGAAAATAATGGTGGCCACACAAAACATTTAAACTTTGGCCACAATTTGGCCATTTTCACTTATTAATGGCTGTGTGATGAGTTATTTTGAGGGCACACCAAATTTACACTGTTATACAAGCTGTACACTGACTACTTTACATTGTATTAAAGTGTCAGATCTTCAGTGTCCCAGGAAAAGATAGAATAAAATATTTCCCTTCGTTTTTCTGTACTCACTTTAGTGCATACTGTACATGCAGTAATCGCTTGTCCCCATTGAAAGTCACTGGGGCACATTTACTAAAGTGTTTTCACCTGTTTTTAGTCTAAAAAATGCTGTCTTATTCTCTTACTACTGAAATTGTGCCTGTCTTTAAAGGCTTTTTCACTTCTTTTGATTTTTTAGACTAACTCTGAGGTTTTCTAACTTTTGCGCCTTTTTTACGTGTCACCGAGGTTCTTGGCCTCGGTGGGGTAAGAGCCGGTTTTTATGTGTCAGCAGCAGTTGCTGTTTGACACCTTGGTACTTAGCATGGCTGTAATAGCTGATCTGGGACGGCTCTTACTGGGAGTAGTCAAAGTGCTGGGTGGGTGACTACTCCCCACGTTTTTGCCAGGCATAAAAACCAGCCAGCACTGCCAGGTGGAGAGGATTACCTCAGTCTGACAGTGGAGCTCAGAGGTCTGTGTGCTGGGATCTGGGTTGGAGAGCAGAGACCCGTGTGTCAGGGGAACAGGCCGCCTAAAGCCTGTATTTATACTTTCTGAGGCAGAACTGCCACCAAGGCGACTTTTGTTTTATTAACTTGCCATTGGGTGTGAAGTAACACCAACACTGCAAAAGTGATGTTTTGTTTTTGGCACCATGTGTGCCTAAACACTGAAGTTTGAATTACGAACTTGTATTTTGCATCTGTACTGCGCCCGCTTATCCCAACTACGAGAGCGAATCCCCACAGTAGGTAGACCTTTTTTTGAGCCTGAATTTGTCGCAAAAACAAGCTAATTTCTACTCCATCCCAGGGCTGGCGTACTTCTTCGTCTGTTTTCAGTGGTGAAGTGCGACTTTACTCTACAAAGATGCGACTTTTTTATGCGCAAATAAGATCATTGTAAGTAAATATGAGGCTACATTCACACGAGTGTTTATACAAATGCTCATCCGCAATATTTTGCCTGATAAATCGGTCCATGTAAAAGGACCTTTCGTGTACGCCATCCATAGGATTCGTAAATCTGGTCCCAGCATTATACTGTCATTTGTTCTAGTAAGAAAAAGAGATTTGTCTCAGACATAATGGTGGTCATTTACTAACAGTTTTATGCCTCTTTTTGCAATAAAATTGTCACATTACCCCTAGTTTAAAACTTTTTAAGTGCCTGTGTGACAATATTTATCATATGGTTGATTTTGCGCAACTTTAGACACATAGGAGTGTTGAGCGACCTTGTGTTTTCAAGTTCTGGTTACAAGGTTCGTGTTATCTAAGAATTCCGATATGGATTATTCTATTACGGACAATAATCCGTGGTAGCGGAATCCATAACGGGATTCTTAGATAAAATGAACCTTGTACCCCGAGCTCATCCCTAGTGTTGAGGGATTGACACCGGGACTCTGCCCCAGCAAATTTACAAATTTTACACCAGAAAAAATGGCATAAAAGTTGCCAAAAAACTACGCCAGCCGGGGGCCGCAGTAGATTTTCCAGCAGGAGCACTGACTACCAAAGATGTGCCAAATTTAGGAAGTCGCACACCCCGTCATACGTTAGGCCCATCTTCCAGCAGCAACGCGGAAATAAAAGAAACTAAAAAGGATCGTCAAAAGATGACCGTCTTAATAAATGACCCCCAATTAATATTAACATCAGCCTGTACACAGCAGCACTGCTTTCCTAGACCAGCAATTCCCTCAGATATTGGACTCTCGTAGGTCTAGGAGTTCCCAAGGAGCAGCAGCTGATGTGAGCACACTGTCCTCTTCTCAGGCCCCAGGAGAAATAGTTCTCTGAGGTCTCCACATCCCGTGATCCGGCATCATCTGAGAATAACTGTTCCCGGCTTTGTTCTCACTGTCTCCCTTTAGGGGTTCTTCATGTCCCACCTCAGTCGTCCCCCGTCCCCCCCGTCCCCCCCCCGAGGGATAATTGGCGCGGGACACCCGGCCTCACATGATAGGGATTAACGTGTTCTCCCTCCTAGTACATGGCCCTCAGTGAGAGATCAGAGGGAGAACATGGAGGCTGCAGGGAGTAAAGGAGGACGGAGGAACAGACGGGCCAGCAGGACTGCACTGGCCACCTTCACCTTCGTGTTACTGCTATGGGCGGCTGTACACCTTGTGTACCAAGCGGCGTCCTTGGAGGCTGTGAGTGCACAGCGCCGTGTGAGGAGAGCTACAGGTGAGTGCACAGCGCCGTGTGAGGAGAAGAAGTGCAGGGGAGTGTGAGGAGAGGTGCAGGGGACTGGGGAGTGTGAGGAGAGGTGCAGGTGAGTGCACAGCGCCGTGTGAGGAGAGCTACAGGTGAGTGCACAGCGCCGTGTGAGGAGAGCTGCAGGGGAGTGTGAGGAGAGCTGCAGGGTGTGAGTGCACAGCGCCGTGTGAGGAGAGCTACAGGTGAGTGCACAGCGCCGTGTGAGGAGGAGAGGTGCAGGGGAGTGTGAGGAGAGGTACAGGTGAGCGCACAGCGCCGTGTGAGGAGAGGTGCAGGTGAGCGCACAGCGCCGTGTGAGGAGAGGTGCAGGGGAGTGTGAGGAGAGGTGCAGGTGAGCGCACAGCGCCGTGTGAGGAGAGCTGCAGGGTGTGAGTGCACAGCGCCGTGTGAGGAGAGCTGCAGGGTGTGAGTGCACAGCGCCGTGTGAGGAGAGCTACAGGTGAGTGCGCAGCGCCGTGTGAGGAGAAGTGCAGGGCGTGAGTGCGCAGGGCCGTGTGAGGAGAAGTGCAGGGCGTGAGCAGGCAGCGCCGTGTGAGGAGAAGTGCAGGGCGTGAGTGCACAGCCCCGTGTGAGGAGAGCTGCAGGTGAGCGCACAGCGCCGTGTGAGGAGAGCTGCAGGGTGTGAGTGCACAGCGCCGTGTGAGGAGAGGTGCAGGGGAGTGTGAGGAGAGGTGCAGGGGAGTGCACAGCCCCGTGCGAGGAGAGCTGCAGGTGAGCGCACAGCGCCGTGTGCGGAGAAGTGCAGGGCGTGAGTGCACAGCGCCGTGTGCGGAGAAGTGCAGGGCGTGAGTGCACAGCGCCGTGTGCGGAGAAGTGCAGGGCGTGAGTGCACAGCGCCGTGTGCGGAGAAATGCAGGGCGTGAGTGCACAGCGCCGTGTGCGGAGAAGTGCAGGGCGTGAGTGCACAGCGCCGTGTGCGGAGAAGTGCAGGGCGTGAGTGCACAGCGCCGTGTGCGGAGAAGTGCAGGGCGTGAGTGCACAGCGCCGTGTGCGGAGAAGTGCAGGGCGTGAGTGCACAGCGCCGTGTGAGGAGAGGTGCAGGGGAGTGTGAGGAGAGGTGCAGGGGAGTGTGAGGAGAGGTGCAGGTGAGCGCACAGCGCCGTGTGAGGAGAGCTGCAGGGTGTGAGTGCGCAGCGCCGTGTGAGGAGAGCTGCAGGGTGTGAGTGCGCAGCGCCGTGTGAGGAGAGCTGCAGGGTGTGAGTGCGCAGCGCCGTGTGAGGAGAGCTGCAGGGTGTGAGTGCGCAGCGCCGTGTGAGGAGAGCTACAAGTGAGTGCGCAGCGCCGTGTGAGGAGAGGTGCAGGGGAGTGTGAGGAGAGGTGCAGGGGAGTGTGAGGAGAGGTGCAGGGGAGTGTGAGGAGAGGTGCAGGGGAGTGTGAGGAGAGGTGCAGGGGAGTGTGAGGAGAGGTGCAGGGGGGTGTGAGGAGGGGTGCAGGGGAGTGTGAGGAGAGGTGCAGGGGAGTGTGAGGAGAGGTGCAGGGGAGTGTGAGGAGAGGTGCAGGGGAGTGTGAGGAGAGGTGCAGGGGAGTGTGAGGAGAGGTGCAGGGGAGTGTGAGGAGAGGTGCAGGGGAGTGCACAGCCCCGTGTGAGGAGAGCTGCAGGTGAGCTCACAGCGCCGTGTGCGGAGAAGTGCAGGGCGTGAGCGCGCAGCCCCGTGTGAGGAGAAGTGCAGGGCGTGAGCGCGCAGCGCCGTGTGAGGAGAAGTGCAGGGCGTGAGCGCGCAGCGCCGTGTGAGGAGAAGTGCAGGGCGTGAGCGCGCAGCGCCGTGTGAGGAGAAGTGCAGGGCGTGAGCGCGCAGCGCCGTGTGAGGAGAAGTGCAGGGCGTGAGCGCGCAGCGCCGTGTGAGGAGAAGTGCAGGGCGTGAGCGCGCAGCGCCGTGTGAGGAGAAGTGCAGGGCGTGAGCGCGCAGCGCCGTGTGAGGAGAAGTGCAGGGCGTGAGCGCGCAGCGCCGTGTGAGGAGAAGTGCAGGGCGTGAGCGCGCAGCGCCGTGTGAGGAGAAGTGCAGGGCGTGAGCGCGCAGCGCCGTGTGAGGAGAAGTGCAGGGCGTGAGCGCGCAGCGCCGTGTGAGGAGAAGTGCAGGGCGTGAGCGCGCAGCGCCGTGTGAGGAGAAGTGCAGGGCGTGAGCGCGCAGCGCCGTGTGAGGAGAAGTGCAGGGCGTGAGCGCGCAGCGCCGTGTGAGGAGAAGTGCAGGGCGTGAGCAGGCAGCGCCGTGTGAGGAGAAGTGCAGGGTGCGAGTGCACAGCGCCGTGTGAGGAGAAGTGCAGGGGAGTGCACAGCCCCGTGTATACAGGTTATAGCCGCTATACCCTGCTGCTGAGTGTGAATTCTGCCCCGGGTGTATAGGACGTTGTACTCTCATGGACGTTTTGGCACACCCTATTGGAGTCTACCGCGCGGCTGTGACACAAATCCAGTACACAAGCAGTCTCCGGTTAGGACTGCGTGGTTCAGTCTAAAATACTAATCTGAAAGCCGCACCAATGGCCCCTTCAGACCTCCACAGACCCTCGGCCATCGCTCCATTTATACAGCATCTCCTCCAAGGATTCTTTATTCAAAGTGGGTCCATAAAAAAAGCGAGCTGAAAAAGACTATGTTGTAGTTGAAATGTTGCAGTATTTTTGGAACTTTTTTGCGATTTGTACAATTGTATGGACCCACATTGAATAAAGAATCCCTGGAGGACGTGCTGCCGTCTACTTTGTTTGGGGCTGCATTGTTAATGGTCCAGTGTTTTGCAGATGCCACAGGACCATTAGCAATGCAGACTGACTAAGGGAATGTTCACACTGGGGGTCATTTACTAACATTTTTATGCCACTTTTGCAATGCCTGTGCAATAATATTGGCGTTTTTCTGCCGACCACTTGGGAAGGACCTTGACCCCAACATTCACTTACATCTGGAAACAGGCGTAAATGTTGGTCGAAAACTGCTCCTGTCGTGGTCTGGCTTAGTTTTTACATCAGGCGCATGGAGTGCCGAAGGTGCA
Source organism: Bufo bufo (assembly GCF_905171765.1). Classification (NCBI taxonomy): domain Eukaryota; kingdom Metazoa; phylum Chordata; class Amphibia; order Anura; family Bufonidae; genus Bufo; species Bufo bufo. The sequence goes on from NC_053389.1 coordinate 661,450,139, forward strand.
CCTCATTTATGACAACGCTCACACCTGGTCACCCATTAAGTGCACCTTCGGCAGCTCGTGCACCTGGTGTAAAATCTACACTATTCCGACTGGTGTCGTTTTTGACCAACATTTTACGCCTGTTTCCAGATGTACATGTTAGTTTATTAGATGGAGCCACTGAGGATGGTAAAAACGCCCAGAAGCTTAAAATGTCGCAAAAAGTGGTCTTGGAACTCAGTTCCTATTAGTATTTTTTTTTTTGTGTGTTAAAAAAAAGGAAAAAAAAAGAAAAAGAAAATTTGTGTAAAAAATGTTTGTTTTTCAGCAGAAAACCCACAGCGTAATACAGTACCCGCAAAATGAATCCGCTGTGCCCACCGTTCTGGTTTTCCCACCCTGTATGCTAATCAGTAGCAGCGGTACAGGGAGGAGGAGACAGCCGTGACTCTGTGTCGGAGAGCGTCAGGGAGAAGGTGAGCTGTTTTTTCTCCATGACTGTGATTGGACAGCTCACGGCCAGGGAGAAGGAGACGCCCCGACTCCTCCCTGCTCTGATGCTATTGATTAGCATACAGAGCTCCAAAACAGAAAAGGAGGCACAAAGGGGCAGCGGATCAGGAAAAACTAGCGATATCACATCTCGTAAACGTGCCCTACAGTGCGAGGCATTGATATTGTCTCACAACAGGGGAAAGGTCCTCTTTTATTTTGTATGTGCAGAAACTGACCTGCTGTGCAGACCCGAAAATCCTCAGCACGTCGGTTGTAACAAAAATGCAGGTTTTTCAGATGCACTTTTAATCTCTTAGGCCCCTTTCACACGAGCGAGTTTTCCACGCGGGTGCAGTGCGTGACGTGAACGTATAGCACCTGCACTGAATCCTGACCCATTCATTTCAATGGGTCTGTGTACACATCAGTTCTGCGTCGCGTAAAAAACGCAGTATGTTCTATATTCTGCGTTTTTCAGGCAGCCCTGGCCCCATAGAAGTGAATGGAGCTTCAGCGAAAAACACATTGCATCTGGAAGCAAGTGCGTATGCAATGCGTTTTTCGCTAATGGTTGCTAAGAGATGTTGTTGGTAAACCTTCAGTTTTTTTATCACGCGTGTGAAAAACGCATTGCATCCGCGTGGAAAAAACTGAACAACTGAACGCAATCGCAGACACAACTGACTGAACTTGCTTGCAAAATGGTGCGAGTTTCACTGAACGCATCCGGACCTAATCCGTCACGCTCGTGTGAAAGAGGCCATCAGGCCATCTGCACACATTGCGGATTCTCGTGTGGAGAAACCGCAGTTTAATACAGTACCAGCAAAGTGGACGAGATCTGCTTGTGGCCATATCACTGCTGAAGCCATATCCTTAGGGGGGGATTTATCATTCCACCTACGCCAGTTCTCTTGCACTACAAATTCTCTAAACCTGGTTTTGCAACTTTTTAAATGCCATTGTAACTTTTTTTTTTTTTTTGCCGCAACTCGCATTTTTACCCCACCCCCGCCACTTTCCAAAAAGAGTGTTGGAATGGGGCTTGGCTGTCATTCACTCTGCGGATTACCCGCACGGCATCCGCTCGTGTGAAAGAGCCCTAAAACAGCATTTTACACATAAAAACAGGTGCAGATACTATAGGAAATGTGCCCCATTGTGTGCGTTTTTTCCGTCCTGATTACATGCATTTAGAAAAACTGAAGAATAACAATCTACATCTCATAGCAGCCACCCCGCTCTGAACGGATCAGGTTGTATTATTTTTAACATAGCCATGGCAGATCCGTCTCTAAAACCAATGTAAGTCTATAGTGGACGGATCCGTTTTCTATTGTATCAGAGAAAATGGATCCATCCCCATTGATTTACATTGTGAGTCATGACTGATCCGTCTTGCTCCGTGCCACATCGCGGACAGAAAAACAGCTTACTGCGTTATTCTGTCCTCAATAGGGAGGCATCCAAACGGAACACAATGCATTCTAGTGCACTCCGTTTCATTCTGATAATTTTTTCCCCCATTGACAGATCTCAATAGCGGAAAGGGAAAGAGCCAGTGTGAAAGTAGCCTAAATACCGTATTTTTCCCCCTATAAGACGCACCTAGGTTTTTGAGGAGGAAAATAAGAAAAAATATATTTTTAACCAAAAGGTGTTCTTTTGGTGGGTTTGAACTAATGGCGGTCTGTGCATGACACTATTATGGGGGATCTGTGGATGATGCACTGTTATGGGGTGGGGGATCTGTGGATGGCATTATGATGGGCGGGGGGGTCTGTGGATGGCATTATGATGGTGGGGGGGGATCTGTGGATGGCAGATAACAGTCCCATCCACAGATTCCCCCATCATTATCCCATCCACAGATTCCTAGGGAGGGGCTGTAGTAGGCAGGGAGAGCGGCAGTGCAGGCACTGTACTCTGGCCCCGCCGCTCAGTATGTACTGTATTATACGTAGTGTTAATCATCATATCTAAACTGAATAATGATGCGCTCCCCATGTGTACCATACTTACCGGTACACATGTCACAATCCTGTAGTAAGCACTAGCATCTAGCAGGCAGGCCGGGTGGCCGTAACTCACTGAGGTCACGTGCCTGCTCCGCCTACTTTATGAATGAAGCAGGCGGAGCAGGCACGTGACCTCAGTGAGTTACGGCCACCCGGCCTGCCTGCTAGCTGCTAGTGCTTACTACAGGAGCGTGACGTGTACCGGTAAGTACGGTACGCAGGGGGAGCGCATCATTATTCAGTTTAGATATGATGATTAACACTACGTATAATACAGTACATACTGAGCGGCGGGGCCAGAGTACAGTGCCTGCACTGCCCCGCCGCTCTCCTCGCCTACTACAGTCCCTCCTCCCACCTCACTAATACATCGCAGTCTGCGATGCTGCAGCATCGCAGACTGCGATGTAAATTGCCAGCATTCGCCCCATAAGACGCAGGGGCACTTTTCCCCCACATTTGGGGGGGGGAAGTGCGTCTTATGGGGCGAAAAATACGGTAGTTTTATCTTTTATCTTTTTTTTTTTTTACATTTTGCTATGGCTCTTGTGACTTTTTGCTTATTTATTTTAATTTTACTCACTTATATAGTGCTGACATATTTTGCAGCGCTTTACACACATTATCATTATCAGGACAGACTGTGATAATGGAGACTGCATACAAGTGCTTCTGCTCATTATCCACACCCCTACCTTCTTCTCTGTACTTCATGTTCCTCCATTCCTACAAAGATTTACCTGAAGATCATATTAAACTGTATTCATGATCATAATCCCTGACAAGTAGAGCAGAGAGAAGGATGAAGCAGATCTTTACCTCAGTGTTGTGAAGTAACTTGTCCTGCTGTGTGATTAGGACAGGTTTTATGTGTACTAATAGGATGGCGGACATTTTATTTCTCCTAATGATTGCTCCCCAGACAAAACAAGACATTATAACTAATAAAAAGTACTTGGGAATATACCGTATTTTTCACTTTATAAGACGCACTCCCCCCCCCCCCCCCCAAAAAGGGGGAAAATGGCAGTGCGTCTTATAAAGCAAATGGTGCGCTGACACTGATACATCACCGCCCGCTATGCTGCACAGCGCGGCCTGCGATGTATCAGCGAGGAGGAGCTGGAGGCCGGCAACTGATGTTGCGATCACGGCGGAGCCCGGTGCAGTCACTGTACTTTATTACACCGGCCCCGCGCACAGCAGTCTTCATATGTAAAGTGTAGTCATTTAATCCTTAACCATTGGGTTAGCTTTGTTATAGTAGCGCAATCCTCTGTAGTAGTACTCACTATCAAACCACCGAAGCAGGCTGGCCGGCAGCGTAATGTCACTCACTCCGTCACGTGCCTGCTCCGCCTGCTTAAATAAAGTGGGAGGAGCAGGTGAGTGACGTTACGCTGCCGGCTTGCTACGGTAGTTTGATAGTGAGTACTACTACAGACCATTATGCTACGTTAACAAAGCTAACCAAGAGGTTAAGGATTACCTGTCTACCGTTTAGATATGAAGACTGCTGTGAGCGGGGCCAGGTGTATTGGGGGTCACTATTTACACAGGGACGCTGTTTGGGGGGGGAATCTGTGGATGACACATATATAGCATAAGATGCTATATATGTGTCATCCACAGATCCCCCATAACAGTGCGTCATCCACAGATGCCCCCATAGCAGTACGTCATCCACAGACCACCATTAGTTCAAAACCCACCAAAAGCACACCTTTTGGTTCAAAATATTTTTTTTCTTATTTTCCACCCCAAAAACCTAGGTGCATCTTATCATCAGGTGCGTCTTATAATGCGAAAAATACGGTATTTATAATAAAGTAATATTTAAGTATTTTCATTTTCTTAATTCATGGAGAACCCCTTTAATGTCTGTGGCCTGCCAATAACAAAATCTGACATTTTCAGCAGCTTAGACAGTGTCTATAGATTTTGTAGGGACACCGTGACCGTGATAAAAGTTGCCTTTTGTGGCCACTAGGGTTGAGCGAACCCGAACTGTAAAGTTTGGGTTCGTACCGAACTTTAGGATTTTTGGACCCCGAACCCGAACTTTTCAGTAAAAGTTCGGGTTCGGTGTTCGGCAGAGCAGCCAATCAACAAGCGTTTAACTTGTGTGCCCTTAGAAACCATCACAGCCATGCCTACTAATGGCATGGCTGTGATTGGCCAGTGCAGCATGTGACCCAGCCTCTATATAAGCTGGAGTCACGTAGCGGTGCATGTCACTCTGCTCTGATTAGTGTAGGGATAGGATGCTGCTGCTGTGAGGGAGAGAATAGGACAGAATCTTTAATCTGAAGTGCTTGTTGTGGCAAAACCAACCTCGCCACTGGGTTTTGGAGAGGACTGGCTGCTGGCCTCTTGCCCCTGGATTATGGGCCATATACTAACTTTTAAACCCCTTAACCTATTCAAGTGAATTTTGGATAGGTTTGTCCCCAAGTTATACTGTTTAAATTGATGTAAGTTATATGTATGGCCAATGTAAACTCACAAAGTTGTAACAATTTATAATAAGTGTAACTTGTCAGCTTGGGAGGAAAATGCTGGGTGTGTTTCTATTGTGCCATTGTCCCATTGTGTGTTTAAATGGTGATGTCTGTTCTGTTGTCCTCACATGTGTATTGGCGATCTCCCTTTGTCCTCGGAGATAATTGGATTGCTCCTCAGGTTGTCTCCGGGACAGAGAGGAGGAGACCATGATGCATTGTGGGGATATGTTGTATCTGTCCTATGTCACAGTCATTCTGGTCCTCTGGGGGCGTGAACGATTGGTTGCTGTAGTTACATTGTATGTGTTGTAAATTACTGATTGGTTGTATTTCAAACCCCTGTGGGCAGTACTATGTTCGTGGTTTATGAATAAAAGAGGCTGTACGTGAAGTACAGTCAGACCACTGCTTGACCCTCAACACGGAGCCTTGTCTCGTTATTGGGGGGATTCACTGTATGCTGTTAGAGGACCGATTGCCAGAAGTGTAAGATCCCTGTTCGTCTGCTAGCAGCTATTCGTGAGGTTCCAGTTTGGAGTGCTACTTTGTATCTAGTTCGGGAGTTTGGTGTATCCTGCAGTAGCTGTGCCTGTCTCTCAAAAAGGGGCTTATCGCCTAAACGGATTTTAACCCCTTGTCTGCTGAAGCGGTCCGTTACACTTGTTAACTCAGCGATCTACCTAGATTTTGTTTTGTGGGTGCAGTGCACAATCTTTTTACCCTGCCCTGATCCCAGTGACACAGAAAAATAACTTTTATCTGTCTGTTAGTTAGGTGGTCGGCGGCGGCCATTTTATGCAAGTTCTGTGTACCAACACAGCATATGTGCATTTGTGACCGTCAAATAGAAGCTTGAAATACTGCAACTATATTCTAGGTTTAAAAAAATCACCCGTTTTTGGCAAGACCCTACATCTGTGGTCTTTGCACCATTTGTCTGTGTGCAATTTAAGCTTGAAATACTGCAATCATTTTCTGGGTTTTAAAAAACACCCTTTTTGGGCAAAAGACTAAATTTTACAGCCCTTGCTGCATCTGACAGTGTGAAATACAAGCGTTAGATACTACTGTCATATTCTGTTATTAAAAAAATACCCATTTTGTGCAAATCTGGGGCCTATGCTGCATTTGTTAGTGTGACATACAAGCTAGAAATACTGCAATAATATTCTGGGTTTAAAAAAACACCCATTTTGGGCCAAATACTAAATTTGCGGCCTTGGCTGCATCTGTCAGTGTGAGATACAAGCTTGAAATACTTCAATAATTTTCAGGGTTTAAAAAAACACCAATTTTTGGCAATATCCTACATCTGGGGCCTATGCTGCATTTGTTAGTGTGATATACAAGCTAGAAATACTGCAATAATATTCTGGGTTTAAAAAAACGCCCATTTTCGGCAAAATACTAAATTTGCAGCCTTTGCTGCATCTGTCAGTGTGAAATACACGCGTTAGATATTGGTGTTCTATTCTGTTTTTAAAAAAACACCCATTTTGGGCAAGATCCAAAATTTGCGGAGAATGAGGAGAGCGTCGAATAAGGGACGTGGCCCCGGTCGTGGTGCTGCTAGTGGAGCTCCTGTTGCAGGGAGAGGACATGGTCGATCTGTGCCAGCTACACGCACAAGTGAAACGCCTTCCTCAGGTGCGAGTAGGCGACAGAACTTTCAGCGTTATTTGGTCGGGCCTAATGCGACTCTACGAATGGTGAGGCCAGAATAAGTACAGGCGATAGTAGATTGGGTTGCTGACAGTGCCTCCAGTTCCTTCACATTGTCTCCCACCCAGTCTCCTGCTGAAAGATCAGAGTTGGCACCTGCAGCCGATGTCCATCAGTCTTTCACCTCACCCCCTTGCAAATCAGCTAAGCAGTCTGAGCCCCAAGTCATGCAGCAGTCTCTTTTGCTTTTTGATAACTCTGCTAGCAGGGTTTCCCAGGGCCATCCACATAGCCCTGCCCCAGAAGTGGAAGAGATTGAGTGCACCAATGCCCAACCACTTATGTTTCAAGATGAGTACATGGGAGGACCACCGCAGCACGTCTTGGATGATGATGAAATACAGGTGCCAACTGCTGTGGCTTTCGAAAGTGTGCAGACCGACAAGGAGGGCCGGGGTGAAGACTGGGTGGAAGATGATGTGGAGTACGATGAGGTCCTCGACCCCACATGGAATCAAGGTCATGCGAGTGACCTGTGTAGTTCGGAGGAAGAGGCGGTGGTCGCACAGAGCCACCAGCACAGCAGAAGAGGGAGCAGGGTGCAAAAGCAGAGCGGCCGTCCCCTAGACAATACGCCTGCTACGGCCCAACGCAGCAAGGGGCCGAGCACACCAAAGCCAGCTCCAAGGAGTTCCCTGGTGTGGCAGTTCTTCAGACAATGTGCTGACGACAAGACGCAAGTGGTTTGCACGCTGTGCAATCAGAGCCTGAAGCGAGGCATAAACGTTCTCAACCTGAGCACAACCTGCATGACCAGGCATCTAAGTGCAAAGCACGAGCTGCAGTGGAGTAGACGCCTCAAAAAGCAAAGGTCTCTGGCTGCTCCTGCTTCCTCTTCTGCTGCAGTCTCGGCCTCTTTATCCACCTCTGGAGTGACAGTGGCACCTGCCACCCCGCAAACAGAGGATCTGCCAGCAACACCACCACCTGGGTCACCAAGCATCTCCACAATGTCCCACGGAAGCGTTCAGCTCTCCATCTCCCAAACACTGAAGTGGAAGAGGAAGTACCCCCCCCTACCCACCCACGATCCCTGGCCCTGAAGGCCAGCATTTCAAAATTCCTGGCCTTTGAAATGCTGTCATTCCGTCTGGTGGAGAGGGAGAGTTTTAAAAGCCTTATGGCGGTGGCTGTCCCACAGTACGTCGTGCCCAGCCTCACTACTTTTCCAGGCGAGCCATCCCTTCCCTGCACAACCAAGTTCCTTGTTTCGAGTACTCCACCAACATGGCCAATGCCGATAACGCTGTTCTCAGCGTTACTATCCCACTACTATGCCTCCTTGAAAAAACGTTTCTGGCGATGGTGGAAGAGGATGTGGCACAGGAGGAGGAAGAGGGATCATTTCATAGGGTTTCCAGCCAGTCATTCACAAGTG